>NC_059368.1:23679788-23814788 GCF_019703515.2 Myxocyprinus asiaticus
TCACATCGAGTTAACCTCCTCGTGGTCGCTATAATGTGGTTCTTGCTCTCGGTGGGGCACGTGGTGAGTTGTGCATGGATGGTGCAGAGAACAACGTGAGCCTCCACACGTGCTAGGTATCCGCGGTAACGCGCTCAACAAGCCACATGATAAGATGCGTGGATTGACTGTCTCAGATGTGGAGGCAACTGAGATTCATCCTCCGCCACCCAGACTGAGTCACTACGCCACCACGAGGACTTAAAGCGCATTGGGAATTGGGCATGCCAAATTGGGGAGAAAAGGGGAGAAAATCCACAAAAAAATAAAAATAAAAAAAATTCATGTTTGTGCACAAAGATGCTTGGAACTGGGATAAGTGTCTCGAACCCCAGTTATTTGCAGTGCGAGAGGTCCCGCAAGCCTCCACGGAGTTCTCCCCATTTGAATTGTTATATGGGTGTAAGACCTGTGGCGTGTTAGATGTCATGAAGGAAAATTGGGAGGAGGGACCTTTGCCGAGCAAAAATGAAATTCAATACATTCTTGACCTGAGAGCAAAACTTCACACACTGGGGCGACTATCACAGGAGAATTTGCTACAGGTGCAAGAACGTCAGTCCCGGCTGTATAACAGGAGAGCTCGTCTACGGGAATTTGCACAGGGAGATTATGTACTTGTATTGCTGCCCACATCGAGCTTGAAATTTCTTGTGAAATGGCAAGGGCCCTTTGAGGTCACACGGCGAGTTGGGGAAGTCGACTATGAGGTGGTGCACGTCAGATTTACCACCTCAACATCCTAAAACCATGGAGAGAGACGGTCCCCGTATCCTTGGCGATGGTAGTTTCGGAGAGGGAGGAGATCGGACCAGAGGTGAATCTAAAAGCCAATCAGTTCACTCCAGTCCCTTGTGGAGACAACTCTCGCCATCGCAACATACGGAGGTTGCCAGGTTGCAAAAGGATTTTTCTGACGTGTTCTCGCCTCTCCCCGGCTGCACTAATCTCATAGAACACCACATCGAGACAACCCCTGGGGTAGTGGTACATAGTCATCCCTACCGCCTACCCGAACACAAGAAAAAGGTAGTACGGGAAGAATTAAAGGCCATGCTCGATATGGGGGTAATAGAAGAACCCCAAATTGATTGGGCCAGCCTGGTGGTTCTGGTGCCTAAGAACGATGGTTCGGTCCGGTTCTGTGTGGATTACAGGAAACTCAACGTGGTGTCAAAATTTGATGCATATTCAATGTCTCGTATTGACGAACTACTTGATCGGTTGGGCGCGGCTCACTTTTACTTTGTGGCGGGCTGCTTCTGTATTCCCCTGATTTCTCTCTCCCTTTTGTTTTGCAAACAGACACATCAGACAGGGGGCTGGGTGCTGTACTGTCCCAAGTGGTGGAGGAGCGCCCGGTGCTGTACATTAGTCAGAAGCTATCTATGAGAGAGACTAAGTACAGCACCATAGAGAAAGAGTGCTTGGCCATCAAGAGGGCGGTCCTCACTCTCCGTTCCTATTTGTTGGGACAAGCATTTACCCTCTGTTCGGACCATGTCCCGCTCCAGTGTCTCCACCACATGAAGGATGCCAATGCTCGGATCACCCATTGGTATCAGGTACTCCAACCATTTACGTTTGAGGTGGTCCACAGGCCGGGGGCGCAGATGGGCTGTCGTGAACTTTCTCTCCAGAAGGGGGGGGGCAGTCCAGATGGTTCCCTGGACTGAGTCGGGCGGTGAGATATGTGGAGGCAAGGGCATGGTCGAGCGTTCGTCTGGAAAGAGAGTAAGCAGTGAGGGTTTTCACATGAGATGAATTGCTGGTAATTGCTTGTTTCTGTGTTCGCAGTGAGAGACGGGGGAAATAAAAAGGGCCAGACCTCAGATTGTGCAGAGAGAGCCCAGCTGAGAATTTGTCTGTGTGTTGGCCACTGCCATTAAATTGAAGTTTCACTGTTGCGCTCCAAGCAAACGTGTTTTATTTTGTATCAATAAAAAGTGACATTCCTGAGTTGCAATCGCTGTCTCCCACTTCCTCATTTCACTGAATCAGTTACAAATATTTTATTAAAAATGTTAAAATATATTGTCTACTCACTTTCCTGCAACAATAAATCTTGCAGATTTGAAATGTGTATCCTTTGAATTTAGCCAAGAGGTTAGCGTGTGCTGGTCTCCTATTGGTCACACGTCCTCGTCGTACGAATTCACAGTTCAGAGTTCACAAAGCTTGAGCTTTGGTACGCAGTATAGTATGACACTTTTTCACATGTGCTTGCATTTCCACTGTGCTGCATACGGATGAGTTTGAATGGGAGTGAATGGAGTGTGACCGCCCATTTATAATGGGAGAGTTCTAATATTGTCGCGTAGCTTGATTTTTGTGTACAATATATAAAAACAGTTTAGTTTAGTCATGTTACCAAGTCGTATCGATGTATCAAACAGCTATTATGTAATTCAGCTTAACAGTTCTCTGCTTGTTTTGGAAAGAGAATATTACATGAATGGTTATTTTCATGGATCACTGTCATTGTTATCACGTGTGATTTAAATTTTAATAAATCGCACAAACTCCGATCACAAATGGCTGATTTTAATTTTCAAAGTGTGACAGATATGAGGCAAAATATGATCTAACAATGATAATATATGAACAAGATTACAACTGAAGATCTAACGGGCCGATCTAAACAACAGATATACATTTATGATAATTGCATTAACATTTACAAACATTATTACAATGTTTAATGCTGAAAAGAAACTGCAGCACAGCTCATATCTACCTTTAAAAGCTGCTAATCTGAAGAATCCATAAGCATGGTTGACTGATTTGTGACATCATGGTAATTAAATCTTTTAAATCGACATTACTAATGGCGATTACAGTATCAAAGGCAATAATCGACAAAAATGATTTTTGTCATAATCGTGCAGCCTTAATACACAAAGCGAGCAACGGACATATCTGTGTATGGTTACAATGCTCAACTGCTGCTGCTGCAAATAAAAAAAACATGTTATGAACCAAATTTTTGATGCAATGGAAGTTGAGCTAAATGGAAGGCTGCAACTGACACTTTTCAGCCATAATTATGGCAGCTGTAACTGTAATCTCGACTATTTATTCAATTAATTGTGCACCCCTAGCTCAAATAATACGCAACAATTTTAGAGCTCTAGGAGATCTGCATGTTCTAAGAGGTTTGTCGTTTCAACAAGAGCAGAAACTATGAGATAGTGGAGGTGGACAGACTGTCAAAATGAAATGAATATGACACCGACAAACCAGGAATACTTCTAAGAGTCATATCTTTAAAGGGATGAGAATAATCTGAAAGTTTCCCAGACAAAAGTTTTGCAGAAGCGTACATTTGCACAACTAAATATAAAACAATGAAATGTGAAGACTTCAGGGAACAATGACAGGCTTAAATGCAAATACTGTTTGACTCACCTCTACGTAAGAGATGGGGAAGATTCCAATCTTATCTGCGAGCATCCCTTCAGCCCAATTCTCATCCACACGACGAATCACAGTGAGAATATCATCCTGAGGGCAGACAGAAATTTCTTTTTTGCTTGTTATTCAGCCAGAAGCTTTTAAAACAAGATGTTAAAAAAGTTAATATGAGGCACTTTATAAAATACACTGTTCAGCTCAAGGCATCAATAAAAAGCAAAACAGTTTGTTTTCTTTAAGAAAATTGTCAAATCAAAAATGGTTGGAAGGGAATTCATGTTTAAGCAGCAGAATTTTTTTCCTTTTTCCTTTTGCAACATTAGCATGAAGGAGTTAATTAAGACAGAATTTTATTTTGGGGTAAACTAGCCCTGTAAGATAGCTGGTAAAACTGATAAAAAACACACAGTAGTGTGAGACTGCTGAGGTTAGGAAAAGGTAAAGGACACTTATCCATCCTGAGGACTACTAGAGGGAAATAAACATTTAATTTTTTAATAAACTTATGGATGTGTGAAGCTGTGTGTGAATGGAAAGTAAAGATGAAAGCTAGTCTTCAGCACTTTTCACCAGGTTTCACCTTTGAGAATGGCAAGCAGTCTTTGTCAGCCTCCTTGTCTTTGAGTTCAAAGTCGTACAGTGCCTTGCACTGCGGTGGCGGCTGTGGAAGCGGTTTGATGACCTGGACAAAGTTAGTGGGGAAGAATCCATGGACTCCACCCATCTCTCCATGGTACCAGTTTTCATCCACCTGTCGGCGAAGGATGACGATGTCACCCTTGCTGAACTTGAGGTCTCCAGGTTCCTTTCCATTATAGTTATATAAGGCCTTGGCACAGGGTAGCTGTGGCACTCCCTGCAGTAAAAAGAGAGACAGAGCAGGAGGGTTACTAAAAGTGAGAGTTCACTTTCTCCAAAGTAACTTGGATAATGCAAGATCATCACTCAAAAGCACATTCATTTTTCAAACTCACAGGACAGGCGAGGGATGACCATGATAACCACAGCCAACTTTCAGAGAGCGTGAATGTGTGTGGAGCGGAGGGTGTAAATGAAGGCAGCGGTTCTATAATAAATTCTATGCTACTAAGTTTTTAAAAGCCTATACACTGCTATCTTTGGAGCCTTTCACACACTATCCTTAAAATGATAGTTCATCCAAAAATGAATCTCATGACATTCCAAGCCTGTATGTCTTGCTTTCTCCATGAAACTCAAAAGGAGATGTTAGGCAGAACGAAAGCCTCAATCACCATTTACTTTTGCATCTTGTTTCCCCTCATACAATGAAACTGAATAGTGACTGAGGCTAACATTCTGCCCAATGAACCACAGAAGAAAAAGACATACATTTGGAACATGAGGTTGGGTAAATGATGACAGAATTTAAATTTCTGGGTGAACATTCCCTTTAAAGACCCACACATATACAGTCTTCTCACAGCTATACAGTCAGAACACCATCACAAATGCTCAATGCTAGCTTTTGTGCTGCATGTGAGTGCAATGACCAGTTTGTCTGTCTGCTGGCTTGTCTTTCAGACTGACCTTCTTGGTTTGCCTCTCTGTTTGACAGTGCTGGGTTGTTTTTTCTGTCTGTTTTGCACCATCTGTGTTGCTTAACTCACTGACAGTGTCCCAGAATGCCCTGGGGAAAGTCCATTTAACAATATGTGTGGAGTTTTATGGTGCAGAACCAGTCATTTGGAACCGGTCAAAGCTCCTTTCAGGCCTGACAATGATCCACGGCAAGGGAGAGGGAGGAGGCTGCAGACGCAGTCTGGCCCAACTGAATGAGTCCTTTTCAGGCAGGCGGTTCAAGAGAGGGGCCCCTCTGTCCATAATTCCCCCCACCCCACTCTACATAAAGCATAATGGGCTTCCTCCACTGAAGCAAATACCCTTAACACATAGTGAGGGGAATTATAATCACAACACCAGTGAGAAAGAGTTTGAAAGAGAAATTTTGAGAAGAACTGTTCTTCCTGTAAGTAGGCATGTATATAAGTAGTTATGTACGTAGGCAAATAGTTAGGTGGTTAGATAGGCAAGTATGTACATAAACAGGTAGGTAGGCAAGCATGCAAGTAGGTAAGAAGTGAAAAAGGTAGGAAATTGGGATGAAAAGAGGGGAAGAAAGAAAAGGCAAAAAAGCAAAAGATTTTGAGCTGAAGAATGAAGGAGTGAAAAAAGAGTGAAAAGTGGAAGTTGAAGTTGGAAAGTAGTACAAAAAATTGTTCAAGAAAGCACAAACAAAATAGTAAAGAAAAGCACAAAAAGCTGGAAAGACGGTGCAAAAGACAAAGCTCGAAAGAGCGAAAGCGTGAAAGCCTGAAAAAAAGAGAGCGAAAGAAAGAAAGCCTGAAGAAAGAGCAAAAGAAACCACAAAAGAAAGTGCCAAGGAGAGAAAGAAAACATGGGCGGAGAAGAAGAAAAAAAGAAAGACAGTGAGAGAGGCAGATGAAGTACTGTTTGGCTCAGAGGAGGTTCAGACAGTGGAACGGACTCTGACTAAGCAGCACTTACCGCAGAGAGGACAGACGGCCAGCCAGACACCAAGACAACTAATTAGCGGTCAAACTGACCTTTTTAAAAGTTACATAACTTCTTCGAACTTAAAAACAAACCAAACAGGAAATAAGGATGAGACAAAGGATTTTTATTTGCCCACAATTCTATTTCCATTAGGCAAATGTCATTTGGGCCAAGAGCTTCATTTGATGTAATGGCTGTTCCAGAGTCCATTGACTTTAACAACCCACAAATCAAAGCTCCACTCGTCTGTGCACCTTTATTTTTTCACTCTCTGCTCTTCCCCCACACTGTGGGCCTTTCTCAAAAGGCAGCTGTCAGCAGATCTGCACATTTACCCACTTTGCTCAGCTTAGAGCATGAGAGAAAGAGTGAGCCAGAAGAGACGAAAGAACAAAGGCACAGATGGAGGGATAAGAAAGACAAAAAAGGTGGGATAGCTAGAAAGAAAAGGTAAAAAAAAAAAGAGAGAGAAAGAGATTGCTCAAATGAATGTTAGGGTGGATGGTGTGAGTGTTTTTCCAGTCTAAGCCTTGCGTGTGGAAACGAAGGATGCTAGAGATTGCTTGAACCGGACCAACATGAAAGCACCACATTCAGGCTTTTATCCAGCCCAAACAGGGCACTGAAGGTGTGCTCATTCGTTCAGGTTACATGAACCTTAACAGTTCTATTCAAAGAAAGTGAGGCCATTTGTGGCCTTTGAGGCGTTCTGATCTTGATACTCATCCTGGTCCAAAAACTCTACGGGATAAGGAGGATTAACACCTCGCTCAGCTGAATCAGTATCAGCCTGTCTTATTGAAGACCTGAAGAACAGTGCTGGATAAACCTGGATCAAACTGCAGGATATTGCATACTAATATAAGGCAGCTCTGAGAGTCCACAGGCCTGAAATTACTCACCACTGTGAAAGTGCTCTAAATATCTCTTACTGGAGGGAAAAACAACACCTTTATGATGTTAAAACTCTCCCCAATGGTAGAAAGAATCTGATTATAATGCAAACAAGATCCCTAAAAATATCTAGTAAAAGCATACTATAATCCATATTTGGTTAAACACATGCTCAGAAGGGTGTATGACATAGGCAAACCTAACCATCCTTTCTAATTGCCAAATAGTTAGTACTTTGTCATTTACCTGGCGCTTTTACCGAAAGCTTTTTTACACAACATTATGCAACGAGCCACCATAAATTGCCAAAGATTTAGAGTCATAAGCTGTTGCTGAAGAACGGAGATGCATCAAGAACTGGAATCAGATTGTGACTTCCTGAATCGAAATCGGATTGAATCGTGAGGTGCTTAAAGATTCCTCTCCCTTCTTATTACAGGTACAGTCCCCCTGGAGCAACCTGGAGTGAAGTGCCTTGCTCAAGGGCACAATGGTGACCGTTCCCAGATCAGCCTATCTGAGGTTTGATTTAATAACCTCAAGGGTTACAAGCACTGGTCTTAAACCACACCACCCCAGAAGTAGGGGAAATGTCCCAAAAACGAAGCGGGCTGAACATGAACTTGAGTCAGACACGAGCACAACGGCTCATTCACATGAAACTGATGGTAGTGGTACATTTAATAAAAACACTGAACAATAAACAAAATGAATGGAGTGCTGTCTTTAGATTCCATCACACGATAAGGCTGGCGGCAATGTTTGACGTTTCGTAGCAGAGTGGAATCTGACTGCAATTTGTCACTGTGTGACAGCTAGATGCGCCTAATACACCACTAATGACAAATGTGTAATCCACCACTAATGAGCTCTTCCAGCCATGGGACATCAATCACTATTAAGCTAGAGTATAAACAAACATCCCCAACCATATCTATATCACTCCCTTTCTATCCTTATAGCACCCATCTAATGTCACACCACACAGACTTTTACCTCACTTAGTCATGACCTTTTCAATCTTTTCATGTGTTCCCATGTCTCCTTTTCTTTCTATAATTCACAAAACTCATCTCATCTTCAAGCCATCACTGTTTAGGTCATGTTTTAGACAGAATGGTATATTAAAGTCAGCTAAGTGTCAATGCTCATGACAAATTAGCATCCGTTTCTTCAGCCAAGTCATTAAAAAAAAGCTTACACCAGCTGGGCTGCAATAACAAACAAAAACTCCACACATTTACTGAATCAATCATTAAGAGTAGGGAGTAACAAAGGTTGTATTACTGTACTCTCAGTGTGTGCAGTGCACGGCAATGATTTATTTTGAAAAGTCCTGTAGCTCTGTAGGTTTTTATAAGGGCTGCTATAGTAGTAGTTCAGACAAGAGACAGTCTGACCCCCTCTAGAAGATTCAGCCTGAGAAATCCCCCAACACACAGTTTTTTTTGCTCAAAAATCTAAGGAGCTGTCCACACAAAGCATTTTACATCATTTATGCTATTTATTTTTGCTTGTCTGTGTAAAAATGCAATAGATGGACATCTTTGACTGTTGTGATGCACCTTGTGCCATTAGTTTGGCATTCTTGAGTTGCTGTATCATGGCTGGGTCAAAGGGCCATCGAACTAGGCCCTCTAGTTGGATGGCGAAACGACCAAGGGGGACTTCCCAGGGGAGATGAAGAGAAAACCCATTGCCCACCCTAAAGGTCAAAATGCCCCTCAAAGATCACACTCTTCGCCATATCAAGTTACAAACTATTTAAAAAAAGGAAAAAAAAAAAGTGTCTTGTAACATCAGCATTTTGTTCCATTCCATTGGGCTCCATCTAGCTATTTTCAAACAAAATAAATCCCTTGTGAACGGCTCCAAACACTCTTTCCAGATCTCAACACCAAATGGAGATGACACAGAAGTTTATGAGTGGGCCAGCCATATTGTTTTCATTACGGCTACATTAGCTGAAATGGGCTGCTAATAGCTCCGTTTATGACCACTGGGAAATGACCTGACCTGTTCCTCTTCTGAGCCCTCTGCTAAAAACAGACTCCCACCTACAGCTCCTGCTTAAACCCTGTACTTCTCACCTCCAGACTAACAGGACTCCCTGTTCAAGATTTAGTTGATAATTACTTTGTAAAGGATGATAGATCAGGTGTGGAGGATGCTGAGTGGGTGTTTACAGCCCAGAGAATGAGTGAATTGATGAGAAGATGTAGGGCTGAGGTCTGAATAACAAAACACCAGTGAGATACAGAGGTTTCATGTACAATGTAGAGCTTTTACAGTATTTGAGATGGAAAAAATAACAGAGGCTCACAGGAAACCATACAGTAAACAACTATATCTTCAAGCTGAAAAGTACAAGCTACATAAAATGCTACTAATCTCTCTATGACTGAGGTTTTCATCTGCTTGTGCGTAAGCATATGTGTTTGGGTGTGCAGTGTGTTTGACTGGCTGAAATCAATTACAATATACAAGTTGCTTTGGACTATATAGTTGAAGTCAGAAGTTTACATACACATTAGCCAAATACATTTACACTCAGTTTTTCACAATTCCTGACATTTAATCATAGAAAACTTTCCATCTTAGGTCAGTTAGGATCACTACTTTATTTTAAGAATGTGAAATGTCGGGTGACCTGGGTAGCTCAGCGAGTATTGACGCTGACTCCCACCCCTGGAGTCGCGAGTTCGAATCCAGGGTGTGCTGAGTGAATCCAGCCAGGTCTCCTAAGCAACCAAATTGGCCCGGTTGCTAGGGAGGGTAGAGTCACATGGGGTAACCTCCTCGTGGTCACGATTAAGTTGTTCTTGCTCTCAATGGGGCGCATGGTAAGTTGTGCATGGATCGCGGAGAGTAGCATGAGCCTCCACATGCTGTGAGTCTCCGCGGTGTCATGCACAGCGAGCCACGTGATAAGATGCGCGGACTGACTGTCTCAGAAGCGGAGGCAACTGAGACTTGTCCTCCTCCACCCGTATTGAGGTGAGTAACCGCACCACCACGAGGACCTAGTAAGTAGTGGGAATTGGGCATTCCAAAATTGGGGAGAAAAGAAAAGAATGTGAAATGTCAGAAAAATAGTAGAGAGAATGATTTATTTCAGCTTTTATTTCTTTCATCACATTCCCAGTGGGTCAGAAGTTTACATACACTTTGTTAGTATTTGGTAGCATTGCCTTTAAATAGTTTAACTTAGTTCAAACATTTTGGGTAGCCTTCTACAAGCTTCTCACAATAAGTTGCTGGAAAAATTGGCCCATTCCTCCAGACAGATTTGGTGTAACCGAGCCAGGATTGTAGGCCTCCTTGCTCACACACGCTTTTTCAGTTCTGCCCACAAATATTCCATCGGATTGAGGTCAGGGCTTTGTGATGGCCACTCCAATATCTTTACTTTGTTGTCCTTAAGCCATTTTGCCACAACTTTGGAGGTATGCTTGGGGTCATTGTCCATTTGCAAGACCCATTTGTGACAGAGCTTTAACCTCCTGGCTGATGTCTTGAGATGTTGCTTCAATATATCCAAATAATTTTCCTTCCTCATGATGCCATCTATTTTGTGAAGTGCACCAGTCCCTCCTGCAGCAAAGCACCCCCACAACATGATGCTGCCACCCCCATGCTTCACGGTTGGGATGGTGTTCTTCGGCTTGCAAGCCTCACCCTTTTTGCTCCAAACATAACAATGGTCATTATGGCCAAAAAGTTAAATTTTTTTCATCAGACCAGAGGACATTTCTCCAAAAAATAATATCTTTGTCCCCCTCTGCACTTGCAAACTGTAGTCTGGCTTTTTTTTGGTGGTTTTGGAGCAGTGGCTTCTTCCTGGCTTAGCAGCCTTTCAGGTTATGTCGATATAGGACTCATTTTACTGTGGATATAGATACTTGTCTACCTGTTTTCTCCAGCATCTTCACAAGGTCCTTTGCTGTTGTTCTGGGATTGATCTGCACTTTTTGCACCAAACTAGGTTCATCTCTAGGAGACAGAATGTGTCTCCTTCCTGAGCGGTATGATGGCTGCGTGGTCCCATGGTGTTTATACTTGCATACTATTGTTTGTACAGATGAATGTGGTACATCTCAGGCGTTTGGAAATTGCTCCCAAGTATGAACCAGATTGTGGGGGTCCACAACTTTTGATTTTCCCATGTCAAGCAAAGAGGCACTGAGTTTGAAGGTAGGCCTTAAAATACATCCACAGGCACACCTACAATTCAGTACACCTCCTATCAGAAGCTAATTGGCTAATTGTCTAAAGCCTTGACATAATTTTCTGAAATTTTCCAAGCTGCTTAAAGGCACAGTTAACTTAGTGTACGTAAACTTCTGACCCACTGGAATTGTGATAGTCAATTAAAAGTGAAACAATCTGTCTGTAAACAATTGTTGGAAAAATTACTTGTGTCATGCACAAAATTAAATCTGTGGAGTGGTTAAAAAATGAGTTTTAATGACCGAAGTGTATGTTAACTTCTGACTTTAACTGTAAGTCACCTTTTGGACGATGAAAAAAGTCACACATTCTGTAAAATATTATAGGTCTAACAACCCTCTCTGGACACGTTGAAGAATTAATTGCCATTGACTAGCAAATTTTAGTTTTTACTCGCCAGACTTTTGACAAGATGCAAGCGTAATGCAACTGAAAACTAAAAAAGATATTAAGAAAACCGAGAAGGGGGCATAATCATATATAACATATATATACCTACATATCAGTGTTTTCTGCACCGCTATTCAGCAGCGGCACTATGGCAGATGAAGGTGGTCTCGATCTCTCATTCAATTTAATGGGAGTTGTGTCAATACCGCACTCACACACTAGAGGGAGTCGTAGTTCATAGGGTTGGCTCACCTTCTTTGTATCTGATTCAGTGATGCCAACTTAGCGACTTTTTGACCCCTTAGCGAGTAAAAGAGCCATCTAGCGACTAGCGACAATTTTAGCAACTTTTGTAGTCTGCTTCAGCAAAATTCTTCCACATCTGGTGACATTAAAAACATCAGCTCTAACATGAATGATGTCTCATTTTTCTCCGTGTTCTAGTAATATGACTGATGTACAGATGTTCTATAAATCAAATGACTGATGAGTTGACGTGTTGTTGGTATTTGTTGCAACAATCTCAACCTCAATTCACGTGCATGCTCTCCGTTTAGAAAAGAATAGTCAGCCTACAGCAATAGAAGAGCATTGAGAAATTATTTAGCAGGGCGAGAGAGAGAAAGAGAGTGAGAATGGATACGAACCCCTGATCTATAATAAAGTATAGAGATAAGTGATATGAACAGATGAGGTGTCACTGTCAGTAATACACACTGATGGTTCACCATCACACAACAGATATGTAAAAAAATAAAATAAAAAAGGATATATTACATATTATCTCCAAAACAGCCCCACGTGAGGCATTATAAGGCATATAGATTTTAAAAATAAATAATAAAAAACAACCCGCTGCCTACCCATGGTTGCTATTGCTAGGATAATTTTGGAATTTGACATTGTTCAATAATGCAGTTTAATTACAAAAAATAAATAAATATAAATCCCCCACTGTCTGAATATTTGACAAGTTCAGTTAGTGATAGCTAAATGATTAGTAGTACAATACTAATTGTTAAATCATTAGTTCAATAAAAAAAAAAAAAAAAAAACCTGGTTCTACACCTTTAAAGAATTGCCATAGCTCTTTACGCCAATTAATTTACAAATGTAAATTTGACATCTTAATTAATAAATGACGTCATCACATGATTTACCTACTTTTAGCGACATTTTGCGACTTCCCATGAGAAATTGTTGGCAACACTGATCCGGTTTCTCCCGTCTGAGTTTTCGATTCAACCATGCATCAATTTAGTTTTAAAAAACAACAACCGGTGTCTTCACAACTAACTGCAGTTTAACAAAACAAACAAACATTAATAATCAGTTCAGGTTCTCCTTTTTATCAAAATAATCTTTGAATCTTCCCGTGTTTCTCGTAGTGATCTCTCTTCTTTTAAACTACTTTGCTGACTGATTATATTCAAAATCTAACTAAGTCATCAACAGAAAAATATTTAAATTATGCGCTCTAGGTGCATGCGCACTATAGCACGTGCAAAAGCTATTATAAATACAGTAGATCGGAGAGAGGTGCATGCTCAGTAATTCAATACTGTAATTCATATTTATATTATTGACACTATTCATACATGATTTAACAGGGGTTACATTTTCCCCTCCTAAACCTACATGCGTCTCTGCATGTAAAAAATTTATCAGCATGAGTCAACTGATCTCAGAATTAAGGGCCTGAGTGAAGGCTCTGTCAAGTCCACTAAAAATAGACTGCATAACTAGAAGTAAAGGGTTTCCTAGGGTTTGGTAAGTCAGTCTGTTTGGAGCATTTCTTTGCCTTACTGATTTTCTGACCTCCATTTCTTCACTAGCAGATCCTGTAGTCAAAGTTTCATATGCTTGACGTTCCACTTATTCACCTTCCATGTCTTCAGCTTCCTCTGCATTACTTTGGATACCTTGGTTTCTTTTTAGTTTCTCCATATCTATGGCTTCAGATGTGAAAGGTAAGTATGAGTCGACAGTAGTTCCAGGTAAGTGTGGTATCTCTTCTTCATTGGGTGTGTTCTCTTTAGATGTTGAGGGTAAACATGGATTGACTACACATTCAGGTATGCTCTCCCTTCTTCATTAAGTTGGTTTCCTGCAGGCAGAGGTTTGACTGTAGTCTGATGTACTTATGACTCTGCTCTAGATGGGGATTCATAGTTAACTGACAGGCTTGGATGATGTTCAGACAGCCTCCCGTACTTCTTTTTCTGGTGGATATGAGATCACTCTCTTCTTCTTCTTCTTCTTGGTGCTAAGCTGAAGATGGAACTCTGCAACTTCTTTTCTCTGTTATTCTGTTTCTATTTTGAATACCTGACGTTCGTCTGTGTTCTGATCAGACATGACTGGTGCTTCATATACACTCTGTATGTTCATCATTGGCTTTTGCTTTGAACCTCCAAAATGCTGATGCATTCTATCCAACTTTGTGTCTCTTCTGTCTTCTTCAGTTCAGAGTAAAAGAAGCAGATTTGCAAAATCAGGAGGATTGTCAAGCTTGGCTTCCAACTGAAGATCAAGAATGAGTGTTTGATCCCAGCATACACGTGTGAATTGTTTAAGGAGCTAAAGTTTGCCGTGTGATTTCTTGACACCATCTCTTAACTGCAGTACTGAGGAGTGTCTGTAGTCTTTGAAGATATTCTTAAGGTTTTTCACCAGAATTTTGATGGGTGTTCAGGAACCAGGCATATATTTCTTCTCCATCTTCTATAAGACAATAAGCTGACTCAAGAAGTTTAACACTCATATGGACTGGCAGAGGGACCTAGCTGCTTCACTACATTAAATGCTGGTGGGAGGAGTCTCTCTAAAATGTTCCCTCTCTGTACATCAGTAGGAAGGTGGTTTTGGAACATGCTCCACATGAAGTCTCCATGATTCAAAGTCTACTTCACCTGGGGGTTTTGGTATTATACCTGAGAATTACCGTAGCCACTTGGAACCATATATCTGCGTTGCAAGTCCGTCATTCTTAATTACATGCTTCACTATAACACGCTGCACTTCAGGTGGATTAAGCACTCCAGTGCTGACAATATCATGTTTTCTTCTGGATGTCTCTCTAGGAAGCTGCTTGAAGGATTGATGAGAAACAGGAATCTTCTTTGAGTACATCTTCTTCAAACATCATGGGGTGGACTGCATCGCTGGCATCAGAGAAAGAGCTGGCAGGGTCAGTACTATCATCAGAGTCAGATAAGGCCTTAGACTGTGCAGTGTCATGTTTGAAACTAGTGTCATTTACCTTAGAAATGCTATCTAAGTGCCACTCCTGATTAAAAGTACTAGGAAGTTTGCAGGGAAAATCTGGCTTTAGCAGCAGAATAGGCTTTTCAGGATCAAACTCTACAATGACTCTCGGGCTGCATTGTTCCTCACATTAAAGCCTAACAATTTTGGCTACAGTGCCATACTGTTCAAGAGCTTCAATATTTTCTTCATTTGTGTCAGCATCAGTAATACCAAAAACAGTCAAGGACCTATCTACATTTACACCATAATGTTTCCAAGTATCCATCTTCACACTTCTTATGGAAAAATAAATAAATGTTTTCTCAAGTAAAATGAGTATATATATATTTTCTCTTGGTGCTTCAGGGTTTTTTTTAGTTTATATGATCAACTGGTCTCTTAACCCTCCTGGCTGGGCTCACCACTTTTCTCTCTCCTTGTAACCCTTATTGGAAACACATGTGGCTGTGGGGCATGTGTTTGTTTTGAGAGAATAAACTCAGTTCAAATCACCATATAAAATACAATCCTCTGGAACACGTCAACCGTTACGCACCCAATCTAGGTTTGTATAAGGAGGGTTAAGAAATTACACAGACCAGTGATAAAGAATTGTAAACAAGAACAGCCAGATTTTATTATGACGACTAGTTTTCAACTCTTTTTGTTTTCCTGAAGTAACTCACAACAGGATAAATATGAGGTAATGCAATAAATAAGTTAATGAATAAATAAATAAATAAAATGAATAGAGAAATCCAGAAATTCAATAAATATAAAATGTAATTATTAATAAATATTAAAATAATTATCAATGGTTTATAAATAAGATATATACAATAAATACACAATATTTCCATTTGTTATATTTTCCTTTTTTACTTTCAAGGTTAAAATCAGTTTCTTTTCAATTCAAGGGCCTTTTTTACTTTTTAGGTTGCAACTATGTATTTTGTTCTCTTACAGTTACTTTTACTATCCGGGTAGATCTGAATAGTTTCGGTTCGATTCATGTCTCTGTGTATGATCCTGTATCTGCAAGGGCTAGGCGATGTGACGATGTAATCGGCTATCGACAATGTCTTACATAGATCCCAATGCTGATTGCGAACAGATGATGATTGACAATATCGGGAAATGGCAAAACCATGGATCTGGGAAGTCGCCAAATATATTAAACAGTGGCCAGGGTGTGAAACTACCACCAAATGCAACGAGGCTGAATCCAGTTCGTAAAATCCTCGTCCAAATGTATTTCATGCGCAGGTAATTCTGCTCATCTACCCGCAACAGGCGGACGACCTGTAAGACGTCTCGGAGTGACACATGACAAGAAATGCTGTTACTCACAAAGACATGCGCTTGAAGAAACACGCTTAATTATATTTCTAAGAACAGACAACAGAAAAGCCGTCAATGCTTGTGTCTTATTCGCTGTTTGTTCAGAGGCGTGCAGCACAAGCCTGTCTTGTGGAACAAGCGCATGTGAAGAGTTTTCACTCTTTTTTTTCCCCAGTTTTATTAATCTGAAAACTGTTTGCAAGAATAATGTCGTCTGGTGAGAATGCTGCAATTTATCTCTGATCATCTCGGGAGGTGCTGAGAGTTTAGTTTCACTTTTTAACATGCATTGTGAATGCAACCCTGCAGGTTCAGTAATATATACACTACCGGTCAAAAGTTTTGAAACACTTGACTGAAATGTTTCTCATGATCTTAAAAATCTTTTGATCTGAAGGGATATGCTTAAATGTTTGAAATTAGTTTTGTAGACAAAAATATAATTGTGCCACCATATTAATTTATTTCATAATAAATCTCAAATTTAATAATAAAAAAAAAAAAGTAATTTTTTTTTTTACTTGGATGACTTGGACCAAATAATAAAGAAAGGCAGCCAATAAGTGCCCAGCATATAGATGGGGACATACCAAGAGTACATGTCTGCAAATTCTAGGCAAAGGGTGACTACTTTGAAGATGCTAAAATATAACACAGTTTTGATATGTTTTGGATTTTGTTTAGTCTCAACATAATTCCCATAGTTCCATTTATGTTATTCCATAGTTTTGATGACTTTACTATTATTCTAAAATGTGAAAAAAAAAAAAAAAAAAAAAAGAATAAGCGTTTCAAAACTTTTGACTGGTAGTGTATCTTTGTATACAATAAACAAAGACAAAAATGATTAAATCACAAAGTAATGCAAGACACGTTTACCTTGAACCAAAAATTTAGTTTTATTTTCTTTAGGCAGCATTAAATGTATTACTAAAATACAAATACAAACTCAAATTCGATAAGAACACACATTTGGCAGCATTATTTTGGGAACACAAGGGAATTTATTAGGCTTATTTATTTTGATTATTTTTGTTTTTACATTTATAATTGTCTTTAGTTCTTAATCTATTAGTAATTTTCCATCTGTTATGTTGCTTGCGTGATGGTAAATGGGGCCGTTGAAGAAGATAAATGTTTGGATTTGAGGAGGTGGTTAAATAAGATCACATCGTTATTTTATTGCTTTTTTCTTTGTTTAAAGTGCAATTTGAATTTAGAAATGTCTTTTGTTTATGCTTTTCGTGTTTCAATAAATGAATTATTTTTCAAACCAAAATCAATAAAGCAAAAAAACTCACAGACCCTCGGCAGGGGGGATGAGAAAGTAATTGGATATTGCAATATTTTTTAAGGCAATTATCGCCTAAATATATTTTTATATATCGCCCAGCCCTAGGATCTGCTTATCTGTGATCCACGCTATGTACTGCAGATGAAGGTGGTCTCGATCTCTCATTCTGTTTAGTGGGAGTTGTAGTCCATTTGCGTCGATAACACATTCACACACTAAAGGGAGTTGTAGTTCATTGGGTTGCCTTCTTTGTATCTGGTTTCTCCCATCTGAGTTTTCGATTCATTCAACCATCATCAATTTAGTCATAAAAAACAACAACCGGAGTCTTCACAACTAAATGCAGTTTAACAAAACAAACATTAATAATCAGTTCAGGTTCTCCTTTTCATCAAAATAATCTTTGAATCTTCCCGTGTTTCTCGTAGTGATCTCTCTTCTTTTAAACTCCTTTGCTGACTGATTATATTCAAAATCAGAAACAGAAAAATATTTAAATTATGCATTCTAGGTGCATGCATATAGCACGTGCAAAAGCTATTATACATACAGTAGATCGGAGAGAGGTGCATGCTCAGTAATTCAATACTGTAATTCATATTTATTGACACTATTCATACAGGATTTAACGGGTTACATTACACTTACTACATTTTGTTGAATGTTTTTATATGCACTTGTGCGATTTATACTGATATGTATAACAAGTGCTAAATTGGTACCGTCTCTTTAAAAAAAAATGGCTGCTAACTAGCAAGTGTTTACGGTTGAATGAGCGCAGCGCACATTAACGAGAGAGACGTTGCACAGTTGTTTTTCCCTCATCCGTGTGGTGTATGATTAGAAATAATGTTTCTTTATCTTTTTGATCACCAACTGACTGTATATAACAGAAAGGATATTAAAAGAGACATTAAATGAAAATGGAGTGCCTAGGTCTCATCTTTAGATACAAAATACATGGAACCAAGCAAAAGGAAACTTTTACTTGTATAATGTGTGTATTGACTAGCTTGTAGAAATATTTATTGTACAAGTTCTCAAATTCAAATCTACAAGCTTTCAAGTTTTGCAACACTTTTACCTTCTAACAGACGTCCAACAGGCGCGTTACTTGTCTGAAGGCTTGCTTTAAAATGGAGAATGTTGTGAAAACAATCTGTGGAAAAGTTTAATCTAAGTCAGAGTTGATGTAGTTAAGTACAATGTCAGTGACATTTCAAGGCTCAACTAAAAGGATGGTGACAGGGCGATCACGACAGATCTAGACCCACTGCAGCCAAATAAGGTCAATTTCCTTCAGGGCGCACACTCACGAGACACAACACACTAGTGATGGGTCGATAATGAATGATTCGTTCATTCTGAAAGAATCTTTTATGTGACTCAGAACAATGAGTAGTCTCAGAGAGTGATTCTTTCATTTTGTGTTGGCCACGCATGCACATTGCGCAACCTCCATTCGTTTGTTACGTGAAAACAGCATAGACGCTGTACAGGAAACAGAAATGATTAGTTCACCTTTCAAGTCTTTTGGTCCGAGTCGTTTGTTCTTTTGTCACGTGACAGCCGTATATGCTATGCATTGCTCACACAGGAAACAGAAATGATTAGTTCATCTCTCGAGTCATCTGGTCCGAGTCGTTTGTTCTTTTGTCACGTGACAGCCGTATGTGCTATGCCGTGACAAAAGAACGAACGACTCGGACAAGAAGATTCCAGAGGTGAACTAATCTTTCTGTTTCTCATAATTAGTCCTTGGCTGCATTATCATTTTTTCCTTACTGGGACTATAATCAAAGTTTGCATAAGTAGACGTGTTGGGGGGGGGGATTTGGCTATTGAAAATTTTACATTTTCATTTAATTCTGCTCAAATGAACGAAATGACGAATAAAGATTCGTTGATTTTGCTGAACAAGATCCAAGTCAGTAAATTGATCCGATCTTCCCATCACTACAACACAATTTATAAATATATATCTTATTCAGGAAAAGAATCGCGGCACTCAAGTTCTTCTTTGCCACTACACAACTCAAGCTCTGGCGAGTAAAATCTGAATTTGTATTTGCCAGTGGCTAATAAAATTAATATTATAGCCGCATTTCGTCACATATGCAAGTGATTTACCCGCTATGTAGAGGGCTGTCTAATGGTATTTTTCGGCTGTGTTATCGTCAGTTTGTTCAAATCCCTAACCCAAATTGAGCAATAGTAACACTGATGCTTGACTCAGGAAGAACCAATAATAACAGTACGTGTAACACTTCCTTTTAACCCTTTACACACACAACACAAATGCAATCATGTTAACAATCATGTTATTTTGTTTTATAGGAAAGTGGAAAAAGGTTGCTTGTTTAAATCACTTCTAGTCTTATTTTATTAGCTTACCACATAGAGCATGCATAATCAAATACACAGAAATCACACCACGACAGAGCACGGATGACTATGAGATATTATCCCAACACAAATTAACCAAAGACCTGTGGAGGAAAGAAAATCAAGAAAACAGGAGGCAAAATAAAGCCCCGAAACACACACACACAAACACATGGCAAACTTTCTGGACTCCAGGTGTGCATCTGGACCAGGATCACACATGAACCTGAGCAGAATGGCTTCTCCTCTTCTTAACACTGTTTTCTTTTCATCCTTCTCTTCAACCCTGATCACTCTTTCACAGCCCTCTCCATTTACATTTTACTTAGTACTTTCATTAGCCATCCTTTTGACAAACACCAGAAAGGAGTGTTACCACACAATTGTGTCCCTGTAACTATCCCATTCCACATCCAACTCATTACAACACGCACCTGTTCCACTGCTACTGACCTTTATAAACCCTCTGTTTTTCACCTTACCATGGGGAAATGGACTACACTTTAGGGGCTCATGGGAACTACGGCCATTACAGCTTGATTGAGTCAAGCTGCTTCAGACATAAGTCTCATGGGTGTTGGAGTCCTTTCATGTGATCAAAGCCACCCGGCCTAAATGTGTGGACAAATGAACCATGAAGTAGCCATGTGTAAAGCTAAATGCCAAACTAAAATTTTCTATTTTCTATCCACTTTTTATTTTTATTCTTTTTTTTTATTTTTTTATTTTTATTATTATCTATGTCTTGTTATTGTATTGTTTGTGCACTGGAGGCTTCTGTCACCAAGACAAATTCCTAGTATGTGTAAGCATACTTGGCAATAAAGCTCATTCTGATTCTGAAAAGCAGAGACCTAGTTAAGAGAAGAGGAAAAGGATTTTTCATTGAGTAAAACACTAAACATATGGGGGACATTGCTGAGGCGAGCAGTGTTCTGTAAGCTACAGATTAGTCATCAAAAAGACACTGTTTTAGCAGGGAGAGGGTCTAGGCTTTATAGAAGAATTATGGGAGGAACAGCATGTGGTTTTCATGAAGGGTGCATGGTTTTCAAGAAACAAATTTGTGTTGCTTTTTGTGTGTTGACAGTATGAGAGCCATATTTTGTGATGTGATTAAATTTAAATGTGATCTCTCATGGAATTTTTTTTTCTTACCTTTTGTGTATGTATATGTGTGTGTGTGTGTGTGTGTGTGTGTGTGTGTGTGTGTACACCTGCCTGACCTCGTTCCTATGGTAAATACAGGTGGTTTCGGGTGTGCTGAAATACTGCAAGAGTAGCACAACATAACCCTCAATCTCCAGCACTGGGGAAACAGGCCACACAGACAGGCACAAAAGTTGAACCTCTCTTTAAAGGGATAGTAAATCTAAAAATGAAAATTCTGCCATCACTAACTCATGGTGTTCCAAACTTGAATGAGTTTCTTTCCTCAGTGGAACACAAAAAGGAGATGTTACGAGGCAGAATGGTAGCCTCAGTAACCATTCACATTCATGGCATATTTCTATACAATGAAAGTGAATAGTGACTGAGGCTAAAGGCTGATTTATACTTCTGTGTCAAACCTATGCCCGTAAGCTATGCGTAGCTATGACAATTATGGCCTAGCTTACACTGTAGCCTGACATGCACCTCTCCAAAAATGTAACAATGTGTTGCATTGACACAGACCACAACAGCTGTGATTACTACTCTTTGTGACCGGACAGCCCCCATCAGGATGATAAAAAACAAGATAACTGAGGTAGCATTATATTTTCTCCAAAACTATTTTAAGATCTATGCATCATATATTGTATTTGGACTGGATTTAACATTTTACCATGCAGATTTAAGAAACAAACAAAAAAAAAAAAAAAAAAAATGATCGCAGAAGAGGCAGAAAAAAAGTCTGTCTGGGCCTGGTCATGAGCCACACGCATGCCTGGTGTTTTTGCAGTAGAGTAAAAAGAATGCCACTGTACACTTTGAAACACAATCGCAGAAGGCCATATCACGATTCCATTTTAAACAACATCTTCTCCCGTCTCTGCGCATTCTGTATCATGTAATAATTGCTTATTTCTGCAACTCTTTCGGCACCAAAAAGTTTTGGCCACAAATGTCATAAAATGCTATTTTTGTTTTCGGATGAAAGAGAAAAAAGAAGACAGAGATTCTTAACTGAAAATGTGAACAGAAACCGCTACTTTAAAATTTGGTAACAGAAACAAACACTCACATGGAGAAAAAGCATTGTCTATGTTGCACATTAAAGTCCACATCCTAAGAATTGAAGTGATTGCTCATTTATTCATACAAGTCTCTTGAAGCCATACAATAGTTTTGTAAACCACAAATTATGTTTAATAAGTCAATCAGTCCCTCCAGGAGAATTCTTGCCAATTCAACCGATCTCCGCATTATTTGCGGTAGCTTGCAATTTTTTATTTCTTCTGCAAATTTTACGCAAAAAAACACATCTGAGGGAATCCCATCGCTTTGTTTGATGGGGCAAAATAAATGCTTGAAAAGCTTGAAGCAGTCACAACATATCCAAACGCACAACTGCCATTATATCATCTCCATAGTAACAGTGTGATCATCTCCTCCACGTTGTGCGTTCACTATCAATATCCTTGTCTAAACTTTCGTGGGATCGCAGACAGCACACATACATCACAGCTAGCGTTTAATCTTCACCCTGTGTGCTGTGAATGAGACACAAAAACACAAGTTTGTACAAAGAAACCCTAACATTCACTTAAAATTCCCATTAGTTGTGTAGTAAAATGTGATTAGAATTTGAAGTGCTTAATACAGTAGACTAGGAATCTGAAAATGGCAATATATGCAGAACACATATATGCTGAAAATTAATGTTCATAAATATTTTTTACTGATATAAAAAAGGTCACATATATACATACATTATATGTAACATATTTCAATTTTTTTTTTTTTTTTTAAAACATTTCAAAACAATTGTGGAATTTAAATTTGTACATACATGCTCAAATATACACTGCCTGGCCAAAAAAAAAGCTGCATACTCCAATTTTTCATTGGACCACCTTCAGCTTTGATCATGGCACGTATTCGTTGTAGCATTGTTTCGACAACCTTATGCAACATTTATTTCCATCCAGAGTTGCATTAATTTTTGGCCGAGATCTTGTATTAATGACAGGAGAGTCAAACCACTCCATAAAGTCTTCTCCAGCACATCCCAAATACTTTCAGTGGGGTTAAGCACAGGACTCTGGTGGCCAATTCATGTGTGAAACAGATTTCTCATGCTCCCTGAACCACTCTTTCACAATTTGAGCCCGATGAATCTTGGCAATGTCGTCCTGGAATATGCCCGTGCCGTCAGGGAAGAAAAAATCCATTGATGGGATAACTTTGTCATTCAGTACAATTCAGGTAGTCAACTGAATTTGTATTGCCGTATAACGTTGCTGAGCCTAGACCGGACCAGTTGAAGCAACCCCAGATCATAACACTGCCTACAGAGTTCTGTACAGTGGGCACTATGCATGACAGGTGCATCACTTCATGAGCTTCCCTTCTTACCCTGACATGCCCATTGCTTTAGAATAGGGTAAATCTGGACTCATCAGACCACATGGTCTTTTTCCATTGCTCCACAATCCAATCTTCATGCTTCCTAAATTTGAAGTCATTTTTTCCGATTAGCCTCACTAACAAGTGGCTTTCTTTTGGCCACACAGCTGTTTAGTCCCAATCCTGTTCTCGTCGCATTGTGTGTATGGACACAGTGAAAGTAGTTGAGTTCTACTGTAGATTTTTTATGATGTGACTTCATGCGTTTTAGTGATCTTCAATCACGATCATTCAAGATATTTTTCCGACCACATTTCTTCCACAAAGCTGACGGTTTACCACTATCCTTCCAGATTTTAATAATGTGTTGGACACACTCGGTTATCATTTTGCCCCAGACTCTGTATCTTGGTCGACGGGGCGGTCATCGACATTGAAAGTAGACACATAAAGTGTTGGGTCTTAACCAGTGTCATGATCGCCAGGCAGAACATTTTAAGGGGCTGGAGGTCAGCTGGAGCACCCTCTTTTCAGGAGTGGTGCTCGGAGATGGGAATGGTAGTGGCCTTTGAGGAAGGGGCATTTAGAAGAATGGGGAGGTAAAAAATGTTCATGGATAAATGGGGTGGGTATATGTCATTTATGGATATGTGATTATTATTATTATATTTTATATTTGTTTATTTATCTATTTATTTTATTTATTCATTTATTTGTATTTTGTGCGTGTGTGTGTGTGTGTGTCTATATCATTTGAGACCACTGTGATGTTGTTGGGGTCAGGGTGGGATTGGGAGGGGTAATAGTGGGGGTTAAGATTGATTCTGTGTATATATGTTGTTTTACAGTGTTCATTTTGTGAATCAATAAAAAAATTGTTACTCTGAAAAAAATAAAAATAAAAAATGTGTTGGACAGTTCTTAACCCAATTCCAGTGATTTCAGTAATCTCCTTAGTTGTTTTCTTTGCTTGATGCAGGCCAATAATTTGCCCCTTCTGAAACACAGAAACATCTTTTCCATGACTACGGTATACGTCTTCCGAAATGGTTGTTTACGAAATGAGAAGCTACACACTGCATCAGTTAGGGTTAAAATAATTTTTGCCAGCTGAAACACATTAAACACTGCAATAATGATCCAATCACAAGCTCTTGTATCTAATTGTATTTGTTCGTATATGGCCATATATTAGATTTCAATATCAGACAATGTAATAATTGCAACAGGGCTAATTATTGATATTATCCTCAATTGTTTTTAGTTTACAGATTACACGTCTATTTTAACTTTTAAGAAGTTTTCTTGCATTGTCTGAGGCAGAAAACTTTAATACAAAAATAATTTAGGGTCTTCCAATACACAGGTTTCACCTAAATATACGGTATTTTTGTGTGCTATTTATTTTATTTCTTTATTTATTTGCTTGCTATCTGCATATTCAGCTTTTGTGCACTAAAATATTTTCATGTAATTGCATTTACAATGTGATTAACAAAATTACAGAGGTGTATAATGATGATTGAGTTTTCACTGCAAAACAACCCCAAAAAATGTTGCATATTGCATCACAAAATTTGAGAAAAGCCGCAGCAAATTCAGTCATTTTGGGCCACAAAAATCAGGAAAAACTGCTCTGAAATCCTGTGAAATCAGAATGTTTGGTTTCAGACAAGAATTTTCATTTCGGTGCATCACTATCTGTTTCTGTCCATTTCCACACACTCCAGCTCTCGCACTTCTTTTCTGCCTACTTAGCTGACAACACTTTTTACACTCTCTCTCTCTCCATATTTCACCGAAACACAGAGCTGTTACAAATGCAGAAATAATGACAGAGGATGTAGTGTGCTTGTGCTTTTTGAGAAAACTATAGGGATGTTGTGTGTGTATGTGTTTGTACACATTTGTGTGTGCACATTTGTGACAATACAGACTGAGTAAAAGAAAGGATGCAAGTGAGAGCGAGGCAATTAGCATCAGCACTGAGACAGAGGTCGACAGACAGTGCACTCCTCTCTCACTCTACTGACTTTCCATATAGCTGAAATGTTTTTCTACCAGTGCACCCATTCTCTTCATCTATTCCTGCCATCTCTACAGACAATACATTTCATCTCTCCTTCTTATATAGCCTTCCCTCAGAGACCCCCACCCCCTCACTGTCACACACATCAAATCTCACACCTAACTGTCATTGGCCGGTGTATAGATGCACATTGGGTCCAAAATGTAATGCTGAGTGCAAAGCTCAGTTTTAAGATATAAACAAACTCAGATACATGTGGATAATGGAGCATCCAGCTAAATGTGTGCTACACCCATAGGTAACTCAGACTGAAACATTGTCCAAAACTCTTTCATGACCAAGAATACCCTAAGTAGAGCAGTTACTTGGTTACACTAACATGAGAATCTTCCATACTCACCTCAGAATTGAGCTATCAGAGGGAGTAAACAAGAAAAACAAGGAAAAACAGTGGGCCGGTTGCCATGGTGACAGATAATGGCCTAATGTCATTTGGGATGGTTAGAGGGGGAGGAGCCTGACAGAACAAGGCTAATGAGGTTAGCGTAACAAGCTTTATTAGAGCGTTAAACACACACACTTGCACACAAACAACAGTCAGGCTGTTCCCAACTGAGTTTCCCGGGTCTGATTAGCAGTACATTTCAGAGCTGACTCCTGCAGTTTCATGCCCACCCACAGTTCTGCCTCTCTAATCTACTAATCAACATCAGTGTTACAGTTACAGAACCATCAACACTCAATCACATTCACTCAGCTGATAAAGAAAGAGAGAGAAAGAGAAAAAAAAAAGAGAAAAAAAGAGCGAAAGAAAAAGAAACAGACTGAAAGAAAGGAGCAAAAGAAAGTGAAAGAAACAGCAAAATAAAGAGCAGGGTTTTTCCTGCATTGAAAAATTTTCGAAGCTAATTTTATGATATTCACCTTGCTTTCCGTGCTTTATACAAACTAAATATGCGTTATATGTGAAACACAGATGTGCACGGGGCAAATAAATCCAGGTTTTGTGTGCGTTTTGCGCGATCCACGTCATAATCAGTTGCGCAAGCAATCTGCTTCGTACCATCCTAGTGTATCTTTGGAGTACAAGGTGCGTGGGCGTCAGCTGGGTTTCCCTCGATGTGAGCTCCGGAGACAGGATATACACAAGTAAATCTGGCTTCCCTCGATAGCGTGGCGGTGCACATAAAACATATGCGACCCATTTGAATTATTTTGAGAATTTTCTATTTTAAAGTGATATGGAGTGATTCAACCATTTCAAACATCCAGACAGTCCGACATTCTGAACAGCGCTGATGACAAAGGAAAAAAAAAACCCTGTGCCCTGCACTGGAAACAATGGACCTTATTTACAGTAGCGGCATATTTTTTTTTCCCACGGGAATGAAAACAAGGCTGTGAGGGACAGACTTCTTTTTGATATTAATATTTTATTGATTCAAAAAAACAAGATTAAAGAAACAGAACATACGCACACAGAATCAAATTATATCGGCGATCTGTGATCGGCTAAGGAACGTCGACTTGTACCAACACAAAGAGGCACCAAATCACTTTCCCGGACTTTCGGTTTCATCATACCACGTTGGTGGAATGACCTTCCCAACTCCATCCGTGAGGCTGACTCACTTTCTGTCTTCAAAAAAGGGCTAAAAACACATTTCCATGAGCACTTAGTCACTAATAATTTATTTTATTTTTTTATCTTGTTGCACTTTAATCTGTCTTGAATACTACTACTCTGATGCTAGTGAAACTTTGTAATATGGCACTTTTCATACCACTGTCTCCTTAAGATGATTCCTTATGTATTCCTCCTTTGTAAGTCGCTTTGGATAAAAGCGTCTGCCAAATTAATAAATGTAAATCTATTAAACAAATCCATGTTACCTAGCCTTCTATATGACATTCCCTCAAACGCTGCCACCCTGCCCATCACTGTGTGCCACTCTTGAAACGAGGGCACTCCATCCGACTTCCATCCCCTAAGAATGATTTGTCTGCCAATCATAACACTGGCTAGGACCCAATTTTTAATTTATTTTTTCCCTACCACCCCATCGCCTAAAATACAGAGTCTGGGGCAAAACGAAATTCGAGTGCCCAATACGTCACACGTAAAACTCGGAACCCTCAATCAAAATTCTTGGATCTTAACACACCACCAAAAAACATGAGTTGTATCCCCATCTTCTGATTGGCATCAGCAGCAGGTGGGCGTGTCTTTAAGACCAAGCCTATACAATCTAGAGGGGTCCAACAGACTCTATGTCAAATCTTAAATTGCATCAGACGCACCCTTGCATCTCTAGATGTAGACTTGATGTTTTTTAGAATCTTAGCCCACACTCCCTCCGCCAATACCAAGTTTAAATCTTTCTCCCATAATCTCTTAAGAGAAGTTGAAGCTCCGTCCCCCAGACTCTGAATTAGCAGGGAGTAATACACTGATGCCTCATGACCTTTGCCAAAGGCAGTAATCACCACTCTCAGAGTGTCTGTTTATGCTACTCCCAAAAATAGTACAGAGCAGGTGGCGCAGTTGTAAATATCTAAAGAACTGAGACCTGGGAATCCCAAAATGTTGAACCATAATTTCAAAGGATCTCAACACTCCACTCTCATACAGGTCACCGAGCGTATTAACCTCCCTCACAATCCACTCTGTCCAGCAGAAAGGGGACTTGTCAATACATTATTTTGGGTTCACCATATGCTCAAAGCAGCATTTAAATAAATGTCTGAATGAAACTTTCTGGACACTTTTGTCCATACCGCATGCAAATGCGAGATAACGTGGTGTAACTTAACTTCTCCGGTTGGTTTAATAGAAAGGCTTTGCATTGGCGAGATAGGGGCAAGAACTTCCTGTTCAAAACAAAATCAGGGAGGGGCTCTCTCAAGTGGAAGCGACCAATGAGCCAAATGTCTGAGCCAAATGCTTAAAACAAAATCATGGGTAGGCCTAGCCCACATTTGTCAATCGGCCTATGCAACTTACTGAAGTGTAATCGGGGACGTTTACCATTCCAAATCAAGGACTTCACTATTCTATCAATTTGCTTGAAATAAGACAGGGGGACATCTATAGGAAAAGATTGTAGCAGGTAGTTGAATTTTGGAATACAATTTATTTTAATAACATTAATCTTCTCAGTCACAGATAAATGTAATGAAGCCCACCTGCCCACATCGCTCGAAAACCTTTTTGATTAAAGGGGCAAAATTAACTAAACTAAATCACACAAATTTGCTGGGAATAAAATACCCAAATACTTAATGCCCTGTTTGGGCCACTGGAAGGCGCCCAGCTGGAAAGCATTACCGGGAAGTACACGGTCAGAGACAAAGCTTTGAATTTGACCAATTGACTCTGTATCCTGAAAACTTAGAAAAGGAATTAATAATTCTGTGGAGGCAAGGCATAGATCTAGTAGGGTCGGAGACGAATAATAAAATACATCTGCGTAAAGCAAAAGCTTATACACCACACCTCCCGCCATCACCCCTGGAAAATCATCCTCCTTTCTTATCGTGGCTGCTAATGGTTCCAGGGCAAGACAGAACAATAATGGGGAAAGAGGACAACCCTGCCGGGTGCCCCTATCTAGAGTAAAATAATCTGAAATTAATCCATTTGTTTGTACCGCCACTACCGAGTGTCTATAAAGTAACTTAATCCAACCAATAAAAGTATTCCCGAACCCGTACATTTCCAAAATCTAAAAAAGATAATCCCATTCTACCATATCAAATGCCTTTTCGGCGTCAAGTGAGATGGCAGCGACCGGAGTCTGATCATTTGCCACTGACCACATGCTATTGATGAAACGCCTAATGTTATCAGAAGAGTTACGGCCCCAAATAAACCCCACCTGATCTATATGTATAAGAGATGTCATAACTTTACTTAATCGGTTAGCCAAATTTTTTTGACAACATTTTAACATCTAGCTGGATCAGGGAAATTAGACGGTAACTCTTGAACTCGCTTGGATCTTTGTCTTTAAGAATCAGACTGATCCGGGCTTGTGTCATGGTTGACGGAAGCTTTCCATTCTTTAATGATTCAGTATAAACTTCTAGCAAAAGTGGAGCCAGTTCTGTAGCATAAGATCTAAAAAATTCTGTGGCAAAGCCGTCTGGCCCCGGAGCCTTGACTGTAGGCAAGGCCTTAATTACCTCACCAAGCTCCTCCAAGGTTATCTTAGAATCAAGAGAACTTTTTTGCTCAGCTGACAGTTTAGGAAGTTCTAATGGTTCCACAAAGTTTCTAATATCCTGTCACGACTCTAATTATCACTGTCACTGTCACGACTGCTATGTTGATCGGAACTGCACCCAAGAATTTCACACACCATTGCACTTGTGTATATGGTTGTGTGACAATAAAAGTGATTTGATTTGATCCTCTTCAGTAGACGAAGATGTGGAACTATAAAGAGCAAGATATAATTCTTTAAAAGCATTATTAATATCAGTGGCCAAGGTAAATATTTCACCACTTGTAGATTTCACTGAGGGAATGGTAGAAAAAGACTCTCTCCGTTTTATATATCCATCCAGAAGCTTCCCTGCTTTGTCCCTTGACTCAAAGTATGACTGTCTTGCCCTGAATAGCCAAAACTCTACCTTCCGCAAAAAAATAGTATTATATCTGCATTTCAATCGGGTCAATTCTCTGAGGCCATTAGATGTCATTCGGCACTTCAGCTCTGCCTTGGTACTTTTAATATCCCATTCCAATTCCACAAGTTCTTGTGCTTTTAATTTTTTGGTGAAAGTGGCATACTGTATAATCCGGCCCCTAAGAACCGCCTTAAGTGCCTCCCAAGCCACGCCCACAGAGAACACTGAGGACCAGTTGGTCTCCATATAGACATTGATTTCAGCATTTAATATTTGTTGGAATTCAGGATTTTGCAAGAGGGATACATTAACACGCCAACTATATGATTTCCTTTTCTTCATATGTGGCAACACCTCTAAACACACCAAGGCGTGATCTGAGACTAAAATGTTTCCAATTGAGCAATCAACGACAGATGAAATGAGGGACTTAAGATATTAAAAAAAATTATTCTAGAGTAAATCTTATGGACTATATTTTCAAAAAATAGTCCAATAGACTATTTTATGGAGTCATTATTTCAAAAGACAGTGCGATAGAAACTGAAGTTTCGACTGAAACAGTCGACGCCGAGGAGCAGATGGACGAGGAAGGCGACAAAGTAAAGTTAACTGAAGCCCCCAGTGGAGATAGCAGTTCATCCTCCACTGCCGGTAGAAATACAATTTTAACCCGCAGTGGCAGAGAACATTCCAATGGCTCATTTTCAAAGAAAACGTAATTACTGCAAAGGGCAGAAGCGGGCAACTCTGCCTTTGTTATGGGCAACCCTCACCTTAAACGATATACAGTATCCACCTTTTTCCTGGGGGTCTTACTGGGGAAACAAATGAGGGTGGGACTTCAACCGGAAGTTGTTCTACAGCATTCCCTAGCTCTGGCTGCAGTCATTTTAAGACCCTGTTTACAGCTGGTAATAAGACACCTTTCGGATGATCCAATCGCAAAGGTCAGCTAAATATAGTTGTAAACAAGGTGCAAAATATTTTGTGATTGGATCACAAAAAACACATACAGAGGTCATCAAAAACCACATCGCATTTGAGGTTTAAAACGGTGTCCTGATGCGTCCCAGACAGCAGCAAAGCACCACCTCTCAGCAGTCAATAACCCGCCAAACAAATGTTTACATTTACGAGCAGATTGAAAAGGAAATAACCGTCCGATCGGAAAACTTGAAAAAGCGATTACATACCCAAGTATGAGAACTTCACGGCTCTCCCTCAGTGTGTCTGTCTGATTTGAACATGCAGGGTGACAAGTACAAGTACACACATCTAAAAGCTGAACTAACACAGGTACTCCACTAAAACAACCGAAAATTCTGCTCAAAATGTTGCGTTTGTGCTTAGATTAAATCTCAGCTGCATCTGGGAGAAACAGCGTGCCGGTTTTGTTCACACTTTGTCTTTATGACATTTTTGCAGTTTATTATCGTTCAGTAACACACTGATATAGTGATTGATTTATGTCCATACGAAATCATACACGCTCTCCTCAAAATCTCAATACCACAACGAAAGAATGGATGTAGGATGCAACAAAAGCTGTGTTTACTTGACAACGGAAGTAACACCCATATCTCTCGCTAAGCATCACGGGACGCAGGAAAAAGGTGGATAGAAACACAGTAAATCACGGAGGCATGCACTGTGCAGAGATGAGTACATTGAGGGAGAAAACAAAGGCTCAGGAACCTTGCAGGCAGCTGTGAGAAGGCAGGTGCTGCTCTCCGAAGAGGAAAAGAGGAGACAGCTGAAAATAAAATGTAATATCGCATATTATATTGTGAAAGAAGAGGCGGCCTTTGTGAAGTTTGTACCACTTCTTCCCCTACATAAGAAAAACGGAGTGGAAATAAATCCAACATACGATAACGACAAAAGGTGTGCAGAAATGACTGGACAAATTGCAGACACGATAAAAGAAAGCCTTGCAGCAAAGCTGTCAGCAGCACATTATCTGGCCGTTTTGATCAACGGAGACAATGATATCTCAAATACAGAATGTGAAATTGTGTATGTGTGGCTCTTGGAGAACAGAAAGCCAATAAACCTTCTGGTTGGACAACAGACCCTTGAACATTCACATGCCCTTGGTAAGAAAGTTGTTTTTCTTTTTAGCATAATTTATTTTAGTGTAAAATTTTGAAGTTATAAATAGTATTTGTAATTTAGAGAATTCAGTGTCAATTTGTTTTTTGATCATTATGTATTTTATGCTTTCCTTCAAAGGGTCTTGAATGCCACCAAGGCCGCATTTGATGCAGTTTGTCCAGGTGATGGAGGGTGGATGAGAAAATGTGTCTCTTTCGGTGCAGATGGGGCTGTGTGTGGGGTGTGATTGCCCACCTGCAGTGCGAGGCAGGGAGTTTAAAGCAGTTTAAAGTATAAATAATTACATAATTATTAAAAAAGTAAGCGTCCAGCCCTGCAGAGGAGCATAGATATTCATACATAGATGCCTCATTGGACTGGTTTAGATAAGTCAACTGTGGCGCCATCTTGGAACGTTCAACAAATAGAGCTGTTCGAATCAGTTTGAATGCGAGTGAATGGAGGAGATGCCTCAAACTGACATCCTTGCTCATGAACTGCTTAGGTGTGGAAACAGAATCGCAGTCCATAAGACAGCTGCTAATAAGGTATCGATGTATGAATATCAATGCAAAGGAGGCTTTCGCGCTTGTCACGCGAGAGGCAGTTTGAACTCCACCCTCGTCAATGAGCAATATTGATCTATTTCTTACACACCAAGTGTTTAGCTTCAGAAGACGTTAAATAATCCACTGGAGTCATATGGATTACTTTATGGCAGTATATGTGCTTTTTGGAGCTTCAAACATTTGGTACCTGTTCACTTGCATTGTATGGACCTACAGAGCTGAAATATTCTTCTAAAATGAAAGAGTGAAAGAAAGAGCGAAAGAAAGAAAGAGCGAAAGAGAAAGAAAAGGAAGTGGGAAATGAGTAAAGGAAAGAAAAAAGACAGGATAAATGAAGCAGGAGTTTAAGAAATGTTACTCAGGGGACAATTGCAGATTAAGTGAGATCAAAAGCCCCCTGAGGACCAAAGCAAAACATTTCAGGCACACAACACAGAACAGCTATAGAAGTGGACAGCAGAAAGAGGCACATGACACAAAGCAGAGCAAAAGATATTTGAACGAAAGAGTCCTTAAAACACAAACATTATATCACTGGAGCTGCCTTAGCATGCCTGTGAATCTCCTCCTACTACATCCTGACGACACACAGATATATTTAAATTGAACACTACAAAATATTCCCAACCCACAACCACAAAAAGAAAGGTGAAACAACGTGTATACATTACACATAAAAAAATTGTACAATCCTATGCCTTGAGTAGGGATGTAACAGTGTCACGGTTTCAAGGTATACCACTGTTTTAAAGAGACGGTTATCAAACCGTTGACATTTACAATTCACGGTATTACTTAAAAAAAAATTATTCTAAAATCCAAGTAAATTAATGAAAGTTTCCATTGTAAATATTAGTTAATTTAAGAGAGAATTGGCTACATTTACACAGCATCATATAAACTTGATAAAAGAAATCTCTAAATTGCGACATATGTCTCTTGTTGTACTGAACAGTCAATTCGTTTTAAAAGCCACAAGCGCGAACTGCATGGCAGAGAGAGCACAGCGCACCGAAATGTGAAAGCCTGAACCTTTATTTCCCTCCGCCTAGAAGCTGAAGTCCGTGGTGTGGGAATATTATGGTTATTTAAAAGACCAACTAGGCATCATCAATGTTGATGGTAACCCAATTTGTAAACTTCGGAGCTGATCAAGATCGGAGTAGCAGCACAGCTCCCTCTCTCTCTCTCTCTGTGTGCCTCTCACGCGCAAGTGTGCGTGCACGCACGGAACGGGACATGTCATTTGCACTCTTTGTATGGTGGAATTTAATAACCATCGTAGCTTAACAAGATCACCCATAAGTGCAGCAACGACATGAAATGTGAACACCAGCGAAGTGGTAGATCTACTGCATCTAAGTGATCGACTGATATGGGTTATTTTAATGGCCGATGCAGATACAATGCCGATATATCACAATATAGTAAATAACAAACATATAATTGCTTAAAAAAAAAACTCTTATTTAGCACTATATGTACTAAATTTCACACAAAACTTTAACTTTGTAAAAATTAATCTAAGAAAAGAATATTGTATTTTGATTTCTGTTTAGTCATCAAATTTTAGTAATTTATTTGCACACGAAGAAATTGTTAATATATTAGGAAGAAAGTAACAGTACACACAGTAGTCCAGCAACCATGGATGCATGTCCTCATTACCAATCGCATTTACTCAAAAAATACTGAATCAAACCAATTGTACATACAGTGCATAGTGAATAAGACATTAACTTGTCTTAATGAAGTGCTTTTACTTTAAGGTTGCACTCACGCTCATGCGGATCCAGCGCGAGCAGCAATCTCCTGACAGTTTGAGCAGCCTGGATCGCCTGCTTGGATTGTCACAGAGTGACCGTCATGATTTGTAAACCAGAGGATCCTGAAGTTTTGATTCTGGCTGATAGAATACGCGCTTCAGAGGAAGATATTAGAAGAGCGCTCGACAGGAAGAAAATGCTGGGATTTTTGAGGTTTGTAAATTACATCTGTTTAAACGAGATATCTGCATATTTGCAAACGGTATATAATAGAAGTTTCATTGATATTTGCCTTTTATCATTAGAAAAGAAAGTTAAAAGTGACAGGGAACTGCTGAGGAGAGGCTGATAATATACATGCTTTAGAGGTAAATAAACTCCACAGGATGCTGGATCTGCTGAAGTTTTGTAAGGTTTGTTTATTACATCTGTTTAAATGAGATATGCGCATATCTGCAGACGGTATGTGATATTAGTTTGACTGATATTTGCATTTTTATCATTAGACAAGACAGTTTAAAGTTACAGGGAACTGCTGAGGAGAGGCTGATAAAATACATGCTTTAGAGGTAAATAAATGAGCACTCCACAGGATGCTGGATCTACTCAAGTTGTGTGAGGTTTGTTTGTTACAGCTGCTTAAATGAGATATGCACATATTTGCAGACAGTGTATGATATAATTTTGATTGATATTTGCCTTTTTATCATTAGACAAGACAGTTTAAAGTTACAGGGAACTGTTGAGGAGAGAGAGGGAGAATGAAACAGGCGAGCACTTTAACATTATGAGCTCAAACGCGTCTGCGGCTCTGATTGGTGAACCGTTTAAATGAGACTGTGTTGCATACTGGTCTATTATTGTAGTAACACGATGGCACGTAATGACAAAACGAACCGTGACTGGTCGTTTACATGTATCAGTCGCTTCACATTCAAGCAGGTGATTTTCGGCACCCTCAAGAAACAAAACGGTCAAATGGGAAAATCATCCTCTGCGATATATCGGTCCACCACTACTGCATCTAAATAGTTTAAAGTTTTTAGAAACTTATCAGTCAGACATAAGTCAGCCAGACACATGTGGATGCGCGAAACAAACAGCGTGTCCCGAAAATGATAGAAATTCTGTTTTTATCTCGAATGTAAATCAGTATATTGTGTGAAAATATGCAAAGAGCATAACGATTGGTTTTAATATTATCATGAAGGGGGAAAACAAGATAACGGGGTTTTTTTCCTGTCTTACCATTATTATTATACTGAATGTCATTTTAATATAGACAAAATGTCATTTTAATATAGGCCTATATAATATAATTTATAATGTGTCTTGCATTTCAAAAATTAGATAGGGAGAGCATCAGTGAACTCTAAAGATTTCAAATGTATTTATTTATTCATCCAGATAAATGTCCCAACATCACATCCTGGGCCATCATCCAGTCAGATGACTATGTATTTTTCTAATAATTTTAGCAAGGCACCTTGATATCATGATACAGCGGTATTTTTTGTGAAGGTGACCATACTGTGAACATTTCATACCATTATACCCCTAGCCAAGAGACATTTAGAAGTCACAGTCTAGGTGTAGTTTAACATCAAACAATTAAGTTTTGTTAATGTGCTTTTTCTGTTTTAGATAACTTCACCAGTGTCTGTTAATTTATACTAAGTAAAACCTTGTGTGACTGTTCTTGTATAATTTGAGTTTAACCTCCTGAATCTCAAGCATGACTGCTGTGTGTATTTCCCATTTTGATTTGTAACTAGTAGCAAAAAAAATAAAATAAAAATAATCTAGAGCAAATAGTTTTCCTATAAATGTATGTCCACACATTTTAAATAATAACAAGTCATAGAAAGTCAAATTGTTTATCATGTTTCCAGCAGTGTTGGTTATTCATGTTTTTGAGACATTGCAGACATTACAGTTGATTTTCTGTAAAGCTGCTTTGGAACAATGTGTATTGGGAAAAGCAAAAATAAAAAAACTATATAATTAAAAATTATTTGACTTGATTTGACATATATAATAAAAATAGAAGAAAAAAAATCTACTTTGGCAACAAAATTTCAATGTTTTCTCTTTGCACTGTCAAACAAACTTGTGACAGCCAGTTCTGAAGCATTTTGCCAATCAGAAATTTGCATAAATAATTCTGTTTCAAAGTAATGGCCAGCATCATCAAATCACTGCCAACCATGTTAAAATGAAATTTAGCAATATAAATTCTGAATCTATGTACTGATTACCATTGTCCCAAGTCTGTCAAACATGTTGAGTAGTTCAAACATCATCTGCAGCCTGAAACTGAACTTTTGGTGAGGTTTGAGGAAAGTTATAGGATGCTCCCTTCCTCTCTATTTATTGAATGACTTAACCTCCAGTGTGCTGTCTGTTTGCTCCGGTCTCAGAACAGTTCATCCAACTCCATATAAAGCCTCTTAAAGCAACATTTTTCAGCTTTTGGATGAACCCATTGATTCTCAATGTAATAATGCACACTAAATATAGGATTTCTAAGGGGAAAAAAAGTGCTAACGTACACATTAGTGTACATGGTGTTAAGCAGCATGTTTCACTATAAATTGCTCAAATTTAAAAAATGGCATATCGGATGAAACTAGAGACTCTAATCTTTTGACTCAAATAGGTTTCAAAACTTAATTAGGTTTCTTGCCAGATGTAGTTTTGTTGCCGTTTCTCCCAAAGACAAACTCCGCTGTGATCGGCACCATGTTATTTTGTCACATGAATCTGTACATCGAAAGTTTAACCCTTTACTGACAGTCTAGAGTTTTCTGAACTGAGATCAGTCGGTTTAAATGAATTTAAATGATGTGTTGCATATTAGGGCTGTGTCGATACAAACAAATATCAATATGTCCAAAGACTAGATCCAGGCAAACCATTTGTTGTTTAATAATGTCTCTTTTAATATCCTTTTTGTTCTCTACAGTCAGTTATTTATCAAAAACAACAAAAGAAACAAATAATTCTAATCACACATAGTATGAATTCTGTTAAGAATAGCGATGCACCGATCCGATACCTGGATCGGTATCGGCTCCGATACTGAAGCTTTTAGACGGATTGGGTATCGGTCTGACAAGCCCGATCCAAATCCAATAATGTGTGTTAGTCATGTTCGTTACTGTCAAGCTCCGAAAATGACATAAAAGAACCATAAAATGTTCATATGACTCGTGCATTTTATTCAAAGCCACTTGCAGACGAGTGATAGCTTTGTGAAACACAAAAGGCTGTGTTTAATAAGTAAATATATAGTATGCACGTGCAGCGCCAGCGCATTAGTGAATGGTGCTGCTCTGTTGACTAACTGCACAGGCTGGTGATGCACTCGCAGCTATTTTTAGCCTTCACAGCGGTGCACAATATTTGAGCGCTTCTCGAGAACAGCATCTCAGATGTAGATGCTCAATAGTTCGGTTCACTTATAATATTCATTTAGAACAGCACCGGAGGTGCATTTTACCAGAATTTGAATAAGAAACGAATTAAACTACTGTGAACTTGCCTACAAACAGACACATACAGGACTTCCTGGAGAGTTTAGAGTGTCAAAGCGTGAGGGTTTAAAAAGTGCACAATTTAAATATATTACTGTTGTATTTAAATTAAAAGTAAATAATAATAATATTAATATTGATATTGTCGTCATTAGTATTTGTTAACAATTTATAACAATATTTAAGAATGGGTTCCAAAAAATAACTGTGTGAATGAAAAGTGGACTGATGTCTTACAACTAAATTGAACAAAAAAGAGATCTGAATCCTTTAAAGTCCAGATACAAGTTGAAACTTTTTGGGGAAAAAAAAAAGAAAAAAGGCAAAAATAAAACACATGAAGACAGGAATTACTGTTAATTTTGCTGCTACATTATCCAGTCTACTATTTAACAATAAAGTTTTTCTTAAGCTATACATTATATTGAAATAATGTGTAGTTTAGAGGTTTGTGTTTCTTTACATATTAAAGAGTACTCCCAATTAGTTCCACACAATAATGTAAAGATATTCTAAACTGAATATGCAAAAAAAAACAACACTTGGTATCGGCCGATACTGAGATTTCCGATACCGGAATCGGAAGAGAAAAAGTGGTATCGGTGCATCCCTAGTTAAGAAGCCATTCGGCCAAACAATCTCTACTGTCAAAGTCCCTGCCACAGGTCTTAGAGAGACAGTACCATTTTAGCACTTGTACTACATATCTAAGTATATTCTTGTAAATAGTACAAATTAGGAATTAATACAACAAACATGTAACAATATACTGTATATATGCAACATAATATATGCATTTTCATTACATCATATTTCTTGATTTATTGTCGAGCTAAATAAAGATAAATAGACACAAACTGTGATAAAGCAAATAAACTTTCTGCTGAAAGTATCTGCCGATAACAGCCACAAGACCACACACAGACTCTACAGCAAGGTGGAGGTGTGTGTGTGGTTTAGTCCAGCTGGGCCATCACAGGTGTGATACATTTACTACAAAACAGCACCAAAAGGAAAACATTATAAACACACAAACACAGCTGTCAAGAGCAGCTCAGGTGTCAGATGAATATAACCACACACACACCACACACACACACACACACACACACACACACAGAGACAGTGGTATGATGATATATGGACTGGTTCGCACTTATTGATTGGCAAATAATGACCAGATGTGACTCTACTGGGTAACATGCAGATGGTGCCAACTTAGGCATGCAAACGTGTATAGCAGATGTTAATATCATTAAATTAAATATTAAATCTAATATGAGTCTCACACACACTCAAACACACCACACAATTTTGAGATTATTTTGAGATTGGCAGATTAACAGAAGGGTTCCTTCCCCCTTGTGTCATTTCCAAAATATACCTACAACCTAGACAATAACTAAAGGTTTTCTAATTTAAAAATTGTTAAAGTGCATGCTTTTTCTGTCATTACATTTTATAAGTATGCAGCTGTATCTACCACCCAACTTTCTAGGACGCTGTCCCAAATGGAGCACTTTAGTACTTGCTCTCTTGCAGATTTGAGATGGTCAAAGAGGTGGACAAGGCAAAGAGGAGGACTTCAATGGCTTAGGGCATTTAGGGCATTTGAGACAAAGTTTAGATACCATCAGTGATTGAAAAATGATGGTTGACCAGTATACCCAAAATGAAAAAAGTAACACACACACAAACACTCCAGAAATGTGTCTGAACTGAAACTGCAATTAGTCCAGTTTCAGTCTAAATGCATACACTGACAGAGAAACCTACACACACACCCTTCCCCAAGGGCCCACCAGCGTTCACAGCTAAACAGCAAGTCGGTCTCCATGGTTACGCTTTTAACACCTGATCAGGTCTTTTGATCCCTGTCCTGAAATTATGTAACCTCAGGGCAAAGAAATTGTCAGTCACGCTCAATAGAGTCCAAGCATACACAAACACATCGAAAATACCAGCTTGTGCCGGCATGCAAACACACACTGTGCATCAGGGAATATAGCATGCCTGAGGCTACAAATAGCCACTTGTAAGTGGATATAAACATAGTAAGGCCTAGGGTTTGGCAATATGGTCAAAAATATAATTTTTTTTTCTTCATATTGTTCAATATCAATATTTATCACGAATATATTTCATACCATTAATGGGGAGGAAATGGATTCCACATGTTTGTTAGACCTCAAGAATTAAACATAACTTGTTTGTTTACAAGTAAACTCCACTGGGTAAGCTACCTTTTAATTTAAAGTTCAAGCAGTATACTCAAAGTCCTTATAGCAAGTCAGTCCACTGTCAGCCATCTTTGGAATGCACTTGGGAGGCTATTTCCAGTCATGCCAGTGCAGCTCCTACGTATCTACTTGAATGGGGAAAGACCGAAATCTTAAAAACAGTTGGTCAAGATTACAATCAAAGAACATATTTCAAATCGGCAATAAAACTGTATAATATTGGAATCATAAATTGTGCTTTACCTCATTTTACACTAAAACTAATCCACATTTTATGTAGCCTAATCCTACCTAAAATGTGTGGTCTTAACGGACGTCTGACTTAGGGCTAGGTGTTTTTTCGATTAATTTGAATTTACATTTTGACACGATTAAATTATAATTTTTTTAAAATCAAGGTTTTGAATACAAATATTATCAAACGCTATAGTTAGATACGTTGTCAATCTACCAAAGGCTGAATAAGGAAGAGAAAACAATTACACAGCACTTGGCTTAATGCCGCTCCCCGATCTGATCAGCTGCACGTGTGCACGCTTCAAATGAACGTGACAGGTTAACAACACGGAGACTGATATAAAAGACTGTGGTAATATTCCCAGTATGACTGTACACAGTGTGATTGGCTAAATATCGAAAATTACTCATCGATGTTGAATATTTTTTTTTTTCTCAATAAATATTGAAATACTTTTATCACCCACAGCTAGTCAGGCCACATCTTACACAAGTACCCGAACGCAGATCTTTGCACTTTGCCAACACACTGCAAATGTGGGGTCTTGTTGAATACACTTAACATCCGCTCTTGTTATTGTGGCGGTAACAAACCTCAGTAACTCAAGGGGGCGAGAAGAGTCACCTTCATATGCCTGTGCTATTAAACCGGATGTGTTCTATTCTGATAAGTACCTATTAACATGCTGACTTTCACCAAGTTGCTCTGTAAGATTTTCTTTAAAAAATCTGTGCTCTGCCATGACAGTAGTTGACCTGAAAAAGAAAACTGACAACAGAAGACAGTTTACGATAATGTCCGTTACAACGCCAACATTGAGAATACAACACATTCATGCATTGCATTATGAACTGCGATCTGACACATTTCAGAACAAAACCTTGCTTGTGTAGCTAGAAGCATCTGCTTTCACGTACTTGTATAGAGTATGTTTTAGCCTTAAGACACTCGCACAACAGGAAATTTTTTACAAATAGTGGACAAAAGTGAGTAATAAAACTCATAGGGCAGATCAGCTTCATTTATCGTGTTAATACACGTTGAGACACACAAATACAAACCATCTGGAAGTCTGTAGGAAACATTATGCTGTTGAAAATGACTTCTGAAAAAGATGAGAAGGAAGAGAACAAGAAAATGGAAGCAGGGGAGTAATGGGTAATAAAAAGAAGGGGAAGGATGGGAGAAATCAGATGATACTCAAACAGAGCACAGCAGGATAGCAGAAGGAAAAGATGGAGATATGACTGGGAGAGAGAGAGAGGGGGATCTGTGTGCACTGAGATCTGCAAGTACAGGCTTGCCTATAGGGAACTAGCCTTAATGAAGTGTTTACGTGACACAGGCATGGGTCAGCCAGAGGTTTCCACGGCATCCATGATATCATCAAAAAGGGCCGGTGTGTCAACATGGCCCATTCGGCCAAATGGCTGTGGAGGGGCGGGGTCAAAGGAATTTCACAAAAACCTTTTATACGTGCCAGAACACAATAAACAGCATTCCTTGTTCCTTGCGTAAAAACACCACGTACCGCCAAAGAGACACAAAAAGTGAAAGAGACTGCTGAGAGGAACCAGGGAGAGAGGAAAAGCTTCACACATCAAACAAGCGGCCTGGGGAGTTTAGATTTTAAGGCTTTTGGGGTTTGGGGAAGTTTCCGCTAAGGAGGTCAGTCTCACGAACACTGTCACTGATGGACAAACTCTTGGGCTTTTGAGTTAAATGGAACCAGGCGGTGTGTGTGGGTGTGTGACTGGGTGAAATGTTAGAGTTTTCTCTTGTAAGCTGTAAGGGATGTGGGGAAAAGAGAGATGATGCAGTGAGAGTGGAAGCGAGAGAGAAAGAGAGAGAGATGGGGGAAAGACAGCAAAAGTGAGAGAAAACAAAGTATACTTTGGTTTTCCGCATGCCGTTATATCTTTTGCACAGTGCGCATGATGCAAATTTTGTCTTCAGCAAAGTACAGTCTGTGTACAGCCCAGTTTTTCTAGGCACATGGACAAAATGCATCTGTACATGCCCATGGCGTTGACTGTACTCAGAGACTATCTATTAAAATGAATGGGAGAAATTGGAACGCCCAATGGTCAATGGATGTAGAAAGGAAGTCCTGCCCTACAAGTTAAAGAGCCAATGACCTTTTAGATACAGACATCGCCTGTCAGTCATCTCGAGAACGTGCATGCACATTAGCTATACAAGCCTTGAAAATGTGGTTTCTTAGCGTAATCCGAGGTAAAGAAGCACAATTTATGATATCAGTGTTGTCAGATTTTACTGCTGATTTGATGTTCTTTGATCGTAATCTTGACCAACTGTTTTGGAGATTTCAGCCTTTCCCCATTCAAGTAGATAGGAGCTGCACTTGTATGTCGCTTGTTTACATTAAAAAAAAAAGCTGCCCGAGAGCATTCCAAAGACGGCACCGAAGTGACATGACTTGCTAAAAAGACTTTGCTGTACTACAAGAGAGTATCACAAAGTAATTGCAGTGTGCACGTGACGAACATGAAAAGAGTAGGTCTATATTTTAAGAGTAAACTTTGAAAGACTAGTACGCTCAACCATGCATCAGACAGAATGGCATGTTGAAAAACAAAGTTTACCTTGTCATGACAAAAGTATTAGGGATGTGCGAAACTAGTCGACTAGTCTACTAAACGGTTCTGATGCTGCTAGTCGACACTGGAATTTCTAGTCGGTTAATATTTTTCCCCATTTTTACACATTTACATTTGGCTTTATATTTTTACAGAGGCTGCATTTAAATTCCTGTCATATTAATGTTACACATTTTAAATATAATTAGTAATACAAATATTATTTAAAAAAAGAGAATATCTGGAACAGATGAAGTTTCATTTCACCACAGGCTGTGCATGCTTCTTCCCTCTCTCACTCAAAGAACATGCAGGAAAATGTCCTCTCGCTAGACAAGCAAACTCAGCAAAGTAGCTATAGAATCACTTCAGTGGTGGTGCGTGAAGCGGATTTCCGAAACGTTGGCTTGCAAGTCAGATATATTCACATTTGAGTCTTCTTTAAATCTGTGCATGCTTGCAAGTTATTTTCCTGAGTCAAGTCGCATCTTTCACCGGACCATGTCGACGTGTTAATTTTGCTCATCAAAAAATGTATGCTTTTGAGTAAGTAGCCTAGAAAATGACTGTGTTAGGCAAGGAATGCCATTTTTTTAATCTGCTGATTAACAAGGCTATTTTCAAAACATAGATTAAGTATTTTGAATGGGTCACATAAAAACATTTTTTTTGTATTGTTTTCTGAAGAAGGTTGGTTTCTTTTAAGACTAGTCGACTACAAAAGTTCAGTTTAAACATCAGTGAAATTAGTTGTTCCGCACATCCCTAAAAAGTATAGGTGGCAGCAAATGTTAATGAATGTAGTCTTGTCTAGTAGTCAGACATTTGATTATCGACATTAAGTCTACATTATAGCTTATCCTGGCCAGAAACTACCCACTTAGACAGGAAGAGACTGTCTGACCAACATGTCAAGTGATCAACTACAGTTTGTTTGTTTTAAAGTGAAAAGTCGCAAGTTCGAATCCATGGCATGCTGAGTGACTCCAGTCAGGCTTCCTAAGCAACCAGTTGGCCCGGTTGCTAGGGTGGGTAGAGTCACTTTGGGTTAACCTCCTCGTGGTCGCTATAATGTGGTTTTCGCTCTCGGTGGGGCACGAGGTAAGTTGTGCGTGGATGCTGCGGAGGATAGCGTGAAGCCACCACACGCGATAGGTCTCCGCGGTAACGCGCACAACAAGCCACGTGATAAGATGTACGGATTGACGGTCTCAGATGCGGAGGCAGCTGAGCTTCATCCTCCACCACCCAGACTGAGGTGAGTCACTATGCCACCACGAGGACCTAGAGCGCATTGGGAATTGGGCATTCCAAATTGGGGAGAAAAACAACATGCTTACTATCAATAAAGAGGACAAAATCATCTTTTAAAAATACCTCTAAATGACACCTACTGAATTAAAGGGAAAAAATACTTTTAAGTGTAATTCAGTAAAGAAATTCACTGCAAAAAATCTTGTGTTTTTGTCTTTAAAATTGTCTACAAATCCTTAAAAAAAAAAAAAAAAGATACATTTACCAGAGAAGCAGCATATAAGATATTTAGACTTGCTTTAAGATAATGTATCTTAAATATAAGTGTATTTTGTATATAAGTGTATTTTTTCACTTGGTTATACTTCTGCGAGTGTAGTAAAGACAAAATATATTCAAGATCTATTCTCTAAAAGCAAGTCTAAATATCTTATAAGCTGCTTCTCAGGGGAATGCATATTTTTTTTAAAGGACTTTTAGATATTTTTAAATATCTGTATTTTTATTTTTAATATTATATTCAACATTCTCAGACAACATAAGTGAGCATCTACAATTCAAATGTCTCAAACAGATTAAAGATAAACTAGGAAGAGTCATTATTGTTTTAACAGAAATTCAGGGGCAAATATTTATGCACATAACGCTGATGATGCAGGCTGTTTTATAGATCTTGAAGGGATGTTGCAAGCTGCTGGCACCCCTCATGATATAATACTGGGAGGAGACTTTAATCTATTGATGGATTCAGTCCTTGATCATAGTGAAGCAAAAGTGTGTAAATCCCCTAGAGCAACATTGACACTTCACAGGATGTGTAAAAATCTTGGTCTTACAGATATTTGGAGACTTTTGAACCCATCTGATAGGGACTATACATTTTTTTCATCAGTTCATAAGATTTACTCTAGAATAGATTTTTTATATATATATATATATATATATATATATATATATATCTAAGTCCCTCATTTCATCTGTTGTGGATTGCTCAATTGGAAACATCTTAGTCTCAGATCACACCCTGGTGAGTTTAGAGATGTTGCCACATACGGAGAAAAAGAAATCATATAGTTGGCGCTTTAATGTATCCCTTTTGCAAAATCCTGAATTCCAACAAATGTTAAAGGCTGAAATCAATGTTTATATGGAGACCAGCTGGTCCTCAGTATCCTCTGTGGGTGTGGCTTGGGAGGCACTTAAGGTGGTTCTTAGGGGCCGGATCATACAGTATGCCTCATTCATCAAAAAATCCAAAGCACAAGAACTCGTGGAGTTGGAAGGGAATATTAAAAGTGCCGAGGCAGAGCTGAAGCGCCGAATGTTGTCTGATGGCCCGATTGAAATACAGATATAATACTATTTTGTAGCGGAAGGTGGAGTTTTGGCTATTCAGGGCAAGAAAGTCATACTTTGAGTCGGGGGACAAAGCAGGGAAGCTTTTGGCTAGATATATAAAGCAGAGAGAGTCTTTTTCTACCTTTCCCTCAGTGAAATCTAATATTAATAATGCTTTTAAAGAATTCTATCTTGATCTCTATAGTTCCACGTCTTCATCTACTGATGAAGATATTAGAAACTTTGTGGAACCATTAGATCTTCCTAAACTGACGACTGAGCAAAAAAATTCTCTTGATACTGAGATAACATTGGAGCGGTAATTAACACACCAACCTTCTGGCGATGCCAATCAGAAGATGGAGATACAGCCCATGTTTTTTGGTGGTGTGTTAAGATCTAAGAATTTTGGTTGAAGGTTAAGGGTTTTGTGTGTGACGTGTTGGGTACTCAAATTTCATTTTGCCCCAGACTCTGTATTTTGGGTGATGGGGCGGTCAATATGAGGGATAAACGCACAACACTGACCAGTGTTATGATAGGCAGACAGCTTATTTTAAGGGGATGGAAGTCGGCTGGAGCGCCCTCATTTCCAGAGTGGTGTGCAGAGATGGGGAGGGTGGCAGCTTTCAAGGAGGTGTCATGTAGAAGGCTGGGGATTTGGGATTTATTTGATAGGAAGTGTGGCAGTTATTTGGCATTTTTGGGGGACCCTCAGGGAGGGGCTGTGGAGAGAGAAGTATGGTTTTAAATATGTATGGTTATTATTATATATACAGTTGTGCTCAAAAGTTTGCATACCCTTGGAGAATTGGTAATATATGTACCATTTTTAAAGAAAATATGAGTGAGCAGGCAAAACACATTTCTTTTATTTCTTATGGGATGAAACTCTCAAACGCTGGCAAACCCAGCAACAAATTATTCCTCTGATGCAGTCAATGTAGCAGCATGGGAACTTGTAAACAACTTTGTTTTCCTGTGGGAAATTGTGTAATGCAAGCCAATCAGCTTTGAGCTTGCTGTTTTGAGAAAGCCATTGCCATTTTTGGATGCAAAATGCATCAGATGGCCCATGAACAGTCCATGGGTGTGCTGTCTGAGGAAAAGACCAAACCTCGGCCCAAAAGGCCATTAAACCAAGCACCCGTTCATCAATTAAAATGTCTCATCCATTCTGCCTCTCATAATGAAATATTAAGAGTGGAAACGCATGTCCCTTGTGCTCTAGGCTAACAACACAGCTGCTAACATTCTCTCTCTGCCAGATATGAAGATCATTACATCACTCCCACATCCAAAATGTGTGTGCTAGGGGGATCAAAGAATAGCAATGAATTACATTACCACTCGCTCTGCCTCCTGCTCCACTCCTGACCTCAGTGTCACATGACCTCTCACATCTGACCTACGACCTAGGCACTGTTCCTCTTTGTTTTATCTTTGACTGCCCACTGTCACACTGGCAAGAGAAAGCAGAGTCACGTCATCTCGGAACAGGAGGAGAAAGTGATAGGGTTAAACCATCATTATGCTGGTGTGCAGTTCCCTGCTTCTCATTGAGGGAATGAAGACACAGATCTTCATTCATTCAATCTAATAAGCAGTTCCATAAACACTCTCACTCCTACACATGGTAGAAATGTGTAGTGCCACAGTTTGCTGAACACAAGCCTCATCTTAAAGTCTGTTCACAAAAAGGTGAAGCCTGGGGGACATCCAATCAGTCAAACACATAAACACATATGCACACAACCGCACAATACAACTCTTGTGATTAGTCAGCAGGAGTCATGCTGAGTTGTGGCTTTTGGAGCTTTGCGGTAGGGAGAGTCAACCTAAACTGTTGAAAATTGTCTCCTTATTCATTTGAGCATCTTTCTGTCATCTTCCTCTCTCCTTCCAGTATATTGTTCTTCCTCAATATTTCTCTACTTTAGACAGTCCAAAATTAACACTCAGCAAGCACTAAATGAGAGTTAGTTAGACCTTTAGCAAGTAAATTAAATGAAGTTACATCATACATGATTTAAAGGCAACACTTAAAAAGTGAGTTCTGAATGACAGTTATCACCTTTCAGCCATCTGAAGCTCTCACAGTGGAGAGTAATTGTCTTCAAAGGGAATAGGGCATAGGGATGATCACTTGTGAATGGGACACGGCAACGCGGGAGCTGGACGTGAGAGAAGTTGCTGGAGATTATTTATATTTTGTGTGCAGCCGGAGGTTTCTTGGGATGTACAGCACCAGTAAGTGTTCTTTATTCTTTTCCTTTTCTCCCCAATTTGGAATGCCCAATTCCCAGTGTGCTCTAAGTCCTCTTGGTGGCGTTGTGACTCGCCTCAATCCAGGTGGTGGAGGACGAATGTCAGTTGCCTCCACGTCTTTCGCATATCTTATCACGTGGCTCGTTGAGTGCATTACTGCGGAGACATAGTGCGTGTGGAGGCTTCACGCTATTCTCCGCGGCATCCATGCACAACTGACCACGCGCCCCACCAAGAGTGAACCGCATTATAGCGACCGTGAGGAGGTTACCCCATGTGACTCTACCCTCCCTAGCAACCAGGCCAATTTGGTTGCTTAGGAGACCTGGCTGGAGTCACTCAGCACTCCCTGGATTCTAACTCGGGACTCCAGGGGTGGTAGTCAGCGTCTTTACTCGCTGAGCTACCCAAGCCCCCAAGTGTTCTTTATTCTTTATGCTTAGTGCATTGTGATTCAAAACATAGATATATTATCTTTAATTCACTTGTTTTTTGTTATTCTTCTTCCAAAATGGCTCCAGCGTCATCGAAAGCAAAGACTACGATGTGCTATATGCGTTTGTGGGCTGGTTATGGATTAAGTCAGATCATAGTTTGGCTCTAAAAGTCAGTGGAAAACCTGGCCAGTATTGAGATTGCTTCTCAAGTATCTCCTGTAAGCAGCTCTGACATTAGCAGCATGGTGGAAAGGGGAGTGTGTCTGTGTGTGGGCGTCTGTAAACTAAAGCCTATTGGCTATTTTTAAAAGTGTGAAGAGTCGTTCGACATGTCCCGCTTCCATTTCCTGTTTCTCCGTGCTCGTCAAAGCACTTCACAGGGCCTTTAATCAAACTGTTAAAAATGATAATCTGATCCTCAATGATGTGTGACTTGCACAACTAAAATCAAACCATCTACTAAAAAAAAATCTTTGTTCTTTTTACATGATGTCACGATGGTCAATTCTGAGCTTTTTATAGAACTCTAAAAAATTGGAATCTTGAAATTACGGTAACTCCCGTGAATGCAACATAAGCCACCAAATCAAAAATATGAGGATCAAATCATGATGTCTCTTTATGTTTTGGTGACTGGTGCAGTTTCACCGAGAAACAGAGACTGTCTCATCTAATGAAAGACTTTGTGACAGTTGTCACAAATATGCAAGAAAACAGCTAAATAATCCCACTGTCATAAGGACAAAAATATATTTTCAGTCTCATGACCAATAAGAAATATGGATTGTACATTTTCTCAATTCACCTGCCAATGGTAGTTGTGGCAGATAGTTCATTTTGGATCCTGACTGTGATGTTTTACATCTCTTCTCTCTCTTTCTCACAAATGTTGCCTCTTATTTACATTTAAATGATAGCAGAAGGGGTTTGTACACCCCCACCCCGACACACAGTGTATTTGCTAGACCCTTCACTGCCCTGAGTCTGTCAGATCAGAGGTGACCACAAACAATAAGCTGTTGTGCATCTGTCTGCTCGACCACACCTCCTACTATCCTACATCGCCGATAGAAATCAGGAGAAAGGCAGAGAGACTGAGTCAGAGGGGAGAGGTACTCTTTACCATCTGGGCCTCATGGGTATCAGCACGTTCTTTGATCTTTCAGCTTTTCAGTGGCCACTCACTGAATCCACCTGCATGTCCCCGCATCCCACCTTTTCCCTTCTTTCTTCCTCTCGGAAACACTAGAACCCCCTGGATGAGATTCAGGGATGGAATAGTTTCAGCTTTAGACGGCACACCCACGGACCATTCCATCTGTTGCATATAGCACACAAAAATATGGCCAGCAGCCATATCACCCTGTAGCTCAAGACCGGTTAACCACTGAAGCTAAGCAGGGATAAGCCTGGTCAGTACCTGGATGGGAGACCTCCTGGGGAAAACTAAGGTTGCTGCTGAGGGGCCTGGGTAGCTCAGCGAGTACCGACCCTGTCTACCACCCCTAGAGTCGCGAGTTTGAATCCAGGGTGTGCTGAGTGACTCCAGCCAGGTCTCCTAAGCAACCAAATTGGCCCAGTTGCTAGGGAGAGTAGAGTCACATGGGGTAACCTCCTCATGGTTGTGATTAATGGTTCTCGCTCTCAGTGGGGCACGTGGCAAGCGTGGATCGCGGAGAGTAGCATGAGCCTCCATATGCTGGGAGTCTCCGCGGTGTCATGCACAACAAGCCACGTGATAAGATGCGTGGATTGACTGTCTCAGAAGCGGAGGCAACTGAGACTTGTCCTTCGCCACCCGGATTGAAGCGAGTAACCGCACCACCACGAGGACCTACTAAGTAGTGGGAATTGGGCATTACAAATTGAGGAGAAAAGGGGATAATAAAAAAAATTTTTTTAAAAAAGGTTGCTGCTGGAAAAGGTATTAGGGAGGCCAGCAGGGGGTGCTCACCCTGCGGTCTGTCTGGGTCCTAATGCCCCAGTATAGTGACGGGGACACTAGGTACCGTCCTTCGGATGAGACGTTAAACCGAGGTTCTGACTCTCTGTGGCCATTAAAAATCCCAGGGCACTTCTCGTAAAGAGTAGGGGTGTCCATGTCAAATTCCCCCCATTGGCCCTTCTCAATCATGGCCTCCTAATAATCCCCATCCATTAATTGGCTCTACTCTCTCCTCTCCACCAATAGCTGGTGTATGGTGAGTGTACAGGTGCACTATGGCTGCTGTCGCATCATCCAGGTGGATGCTGCACACTGGTGGTGGTTGAGGAGAGTCCCCTGTTCACATGTGTAAAGCGCTTTGAGTGCATTGTCAGAAAAGCGCTATATAAATGTAACGTTCATTCATTCATTTATCTGCAGTTCCAATCTGATTGGCTGGCTTTTGCTCAACTGAGGAATTAATGGCAGGGTTACATACCGAGAATCTGTTCCATTTTTCTGCCGATTTGTTTGGGACACCATGCTAAAACACTGACAGGTGTTGTTTACTGCACTGTAACACAGCCAAACAGACAACGTGAAAAGTGTAGTCCGGTTCCCAAACAAAGTCCTCTTATGTGTCTACTCTTTTGGATCTGCTAGAGGCGTAACGGTTTAAATTTCTCACGGTTCAGATTGTATCACAGTTTTAGGGTCACAGTTTCGGTACGGTTCGGTACTTGCTATGTTCAGAGAAAAAATACTGCCAAATCCGAAGTAAGAATTTGGTAACAAACACTTTAGCAGGTTTGCCCTTATGAAAAACCATGGTTTTACCACAGTAACCATAGTTATACCATGTATTTGTGGTAAAACCATAGTAACCACAAACTTAACAATGGTTACTACAGTCAAGGTTACTACAATATTATTACTATACTATAGTAAAACCATGGTTACATGGATACTACAATATTACTGAAGTAAAACCATGGTTAATTGTATCAAACTCATGGCTACAGCAGTCATGGTTACTACTGTAATGGCTATTACAATATTATAGTAAAACCATGGTTAATTTTCGTTAGGGTCCTTAACTTGAATTTTTTTTTTCCACTAATAAAAAAAATAAATTAATACCTGCATTAATATGATACATGCATCAACATAAAGTGCATTTCAGACGCAACTCAACATATGCTCAACAGTCGGAAGCTGTACATCACTATAGAAGGAACATCTGCTATTATTTGTTATTAAAATGGATACGAGAAGGGATGTCGTAACATGGCTTGAGTGTTTAAATTATACACAAAAATTCCAAATCTTCATCACCAGAGTAGGGCAACTTATCTTTGGCAATGAACACCAAGCACTTTAGTTGTTGTTGTTTTATGTGTCCCTGAATTAGCACCGAGTGCCTGCTTAAAAACAGAAGTGGGCTCACCTGCGCGGCTTGCACTATTTATACCACAGTGATGTCGAAGTAAACGGTTAATCATATATCGATATAATACCAACGTCCTATTACCAGTATACAGCACTTGCATCAAGCAATGTCTGCATACAGTGCCTGAAATGTCAAAGTTTTTTGACCATCGATGTTGGAAATGACGTCAAATTGAAAATGTTTTCAGATAAGAGACTTGAATGACGCAGGGGGCTTCTCTAGTTCTGCGGCTTGTTTTTTCCGCTTGCCATTTTAAACTACACACCAACACGTGCAGAATTGTGATGTGATCAACTAATATAACATACTTACAGTTAATTGGACAGCTACTCTCTTTAGAAAGTTGACCCAAGTAAGACACAGGTGGAGACATACAGGTGCATTAGTGGAAGTTGTAACTGTGCCTAATTGAAGCTTTGTTTTCTTCAATACACCTTGTGCTCCAGATGCGTCATTAGACTTGAGATGAACTGAGGTGCAAATGCTTGTTTTTTTTGTTTTTTTACAGAGAACCATTACATCCTACATGGCGAAATGTGTAGTGCTACTTTCCAGACAAATTACTAGTTCCTTTTAGTGAATGAAAAACGTACCGAACCGTCAGCAATTCATTGTCATGTCTGACTCTAAATGAATTAAGAACTGTTACTTGTTTTTGTGTAGTTAAGGCTTGTGAGACTTAAATCAGATGAATTAGTCATCTAATCCAGAATTACTGGATGTTTGCTGACATTACCATGTGAAGATACACACTGAGTTTTGTTGTAATTGGAGGCATTTTATAAAAAAAATTTAACAAAAAACATATCTTATTTAAAACATCTGTTTAAACACACCTTTTGCAAGAATCTGTTTTGTGAAAATATGAAATCATCTCATCATTTGGTAACAGGCTGCTAAGGGCAGTAATTCAAATAAGAATTGCATTACTTATTTCCAAATATTTCTTCCTCAAAAGTACTAAAAGAAATGTTAAAGGAACCGGTAAGGAGCCAGAAATGTTATATTCCTTACGATTACCATTTCAAGTTATTATTAATCCATAAGGAAACAAAGTAATATTTACAAGTTCCCAGGCTGCTACAATGAGCTCTTCTGATGATGAACTAATAACCATATTTGTCAAAGTTTGCAGAGCTTGTGGCTTTGAATCTTTGACAGGTATTCCAGAGTTTTGTATGAGACACACTGTAGCGTGTTAAGATGTATATTCTCGTTAGCAAAGTTTCTGATTTCAGATTAACCCTTCCCTAAAAGTCAAGTAAATAAACTGTGGTTGGTTGGATTAAATGTTGGTCAAAGTGGACGATCTTTGGCCAGACCAAGCTGCAATGTTGAGCACAATTCATGTCTTAAGTCAGAAATCTGTTTACAAGAGACTAGGTATGATACCATTAAGACAGGAAAGAGCTGTTAAACACAACTTCACCACCTTCATGCACACACTAGTACACAAGCACTGGAAATGCCACATTACACAAGATCTGAAAACCAAGATCTCAGGCATGTATGCCTGAACTGAGGAATTCTATCCTTAGCACTAGTTTGCTTCCAAGCGTGAGTGTGTTTTGTGCATCTCCAAAGCAGTGTGTCATGTGTCAAACTTAACAAAACCCCTCTGAAGACCTAAATAACAGAGCTGCCACTCAAACAGCTCCGTTATCATGCATTCTCAGATGCATTCCTGGTCCTTACACCATCTCTGAATCACAGGCTCTGTTTGAACTTACAACTACTGAAACAACCCTTTCCACTAGCAGCCAGGCTGTTTACAGCACCTCAGATACACCCTTAAATAGGCTGGCATGTGAAAACACAGCGGGTACACAAAGAGAGAGTAGTTACTGTAAGAAGTGATCACTGCTAAGTTTCCTTATGCGAGAGTGGAATAGAATATTTTTTGTCAATCATAGGAGTTTTAAAACTTGGAGTGCTGGTCAACTTTACCTTACTTCACTTACCTGGATTCTGGCAAACAGCCTAATAATAATCACTATGTTCTTAAATTATGGTATTTACACTGATAAACTAACTAGAAAAGAGGGGAGGTCAGGAAAGTTCATATGATGTTCATTATTACTGGTGCATGCTTACGGTTAGGAATACAAACAAACCCTTAACCCTAAGTATTTAACTTCGGCACCTAACTTGTCCCGCACCATTTTTGCTACAAACATGAATAACACCTCAAACTGTGCAACATTTTAGGGGAGAGATGTGCTATTACTTTTCTAAGCAATCAGCCTTAACGATTTTGGCCTGGTTTGAAAAAAAAAAAAAAACTACTGATAGAAATCCCATAGATTTACACTGAAGGAGGGACCCTAGTCATATCTAAGGACCAGAATACACACACACACACACACACAAAATCCCTATCGTCAGTTTTACTCAATCCTTCCATGTTCATATTACTCAAAATATACATGTAACAGCCCTCTACGTAGCAGGTAAATCATTCGCATATGCGACCAAATATGAATTTTATTAGCCACTGGCGAGTAAAAATTCAGATTTTACTCCCAGAGCTTGAGTTGTGTAGCGTCGAAGATGAACTTGAGTGCCGCAATCCTTTTCCTGAATAAGAAACTGGCAATTAGGAAGCTGGATTCAGCCTTGTCTTTTACAGCGTGTTGTGTCTCGTGAGCGTGCGCCCTGAAGGAAATGTACCTTATTTGGCTGCAGTGGGTCTGGATCTCTTGTGATTGTGCTGTCTCCATCACTTTAGTTGAGCTTAAAATGATACTGCATTAAACGAGGTCAACTCTTTGACTTAGGTTAAACTTTTCCATGTTTTTTTTCACAACATTCTCCATTTTAAAGCAAGTCTACCAGTAACGTATTTATTGGACTTCTGTTACAAGGTAAAAGTGTTGCAAAACTCAAGAACTTGTAAATTTGAATGTGAGATCTTGTACAATAAATATTTCCACAAGCTAGTCAATACACATCAGGGTTTCCCATTAATTACCTAATTAGACTGCGGCCCGCCACCATCTAATTTGTCCCGCCACAGTGTCATAATGAACCGAAAATATTTTTACTCTTCTCATAATATCATAAAAGATCTCTAACGTTGTGTTTTGTGCCGTTGCTTCGGCAAAGCATCTCTCACTCCCAGTCGGTCAGCCCCTTCCCACTATAAGCGTGCATGCTCACACACACAAACACACACACGCTGGAACCACCTGACTGCATCCGAGACACCAAGGCATTTTGAGGACACAACATCATTTGAGGTAAGTAACGTTAACTAACGTTACAGTATCCACTGCAGTTATCCACTACTCCAAACACAATTTTATCATCATCAATGTATGACAGCAAAAAGATAACGTTACTGCAGAAGTTGTCATTGATAATTAACGTTAATCTAATGTTAGCTAAGTTAGGTAACGTTAACGTTAGCTAACGATGTTAGCTGTCAGTCTCTTCGCTTATGTCAACTGACATATCCGGCTGCTTGTCATGAAAAAAGTATACCGTATATAAGGTTATATCTAACTAGCTAACATTAGCTAATTATCTAACATTAACGTTATTACCAGCGGCTCTGACAATGTAACAATTTTCAGCATATGAGGAGCAAGTTGGTTCATCATGTAACTAGGCCTGCCCCCTAATATTCAACCAAATGTTAGTCGATGAGAACAGACTTGGTCGACCAAGTTTTGATTGGTCGGTTGGTCGCAAAAAAACGCCACAGGAAACTGATGAACATCGGTATTACCACTGGTTGGACGCTAGGTGGTACTATGGGGTAATTTTCGTTAAGCAGGGTTAGGGTTAACCTTACACAATAAAACAAGACACTCTGATTTCAAACTTTGAACTTTTGAACTATTTTTTTAACAAAAATTCGAATGAAACTGGAAAATAATTAAGTGCAATTAAAATGTGTGTTGTTCAACTTTTTGAAAGATTGCTTTACAACAGTTGTGAAGGGCAACATCTCTTTGGCAAAGAACCTACTTCATCTGTGTATTCTGTACCCGTAGGGTATTTCGTTGTCTGGGAAAATACATCATGTGTGAACAAATTCGTTTTGTTCCCTCCTTCACGATATATATATATATATATATATATATATATATATGAACTCAGCAAAAAAAGAAACGTCACTTTCAACTGCTTTATTATCAACTTAACATGTGTAAATATTTGTATGAACATAAAGATTCAACAACTAAGACATAAACTGAACAAGTTTCACAGACATGTGACTAAAAGAAATGGAATAATGTGTCCCTGAACAAAGGGGGGGGTCAAAATCAAAAGTAACAGTCAGTATCTGGTGTGGCCACCAGCTACATTAAGTACTGCAGTGCATCTCCTCCTCATGGACTGCACCAGATTTGCCAGTTCTTGCTGTGAGATGTTACCCCACTCTTCCACCAAGGCACTTGCAAGTTCCCGGACATTTCTTGGGGGAATGGCCCTAGCCCTCACCCTCCGATCCAACAGGTTCCAGACGTGCTCAATGGGATTGAGATCCGGGCTCTTTGCTGACCATGGCAGAACACTGACTTTCCTGTCTTGCAGGAAATCTTGCACAGAATGAGCAGTATGGCTGGTGGCATTGTCATGCTGGAGGGTCATGTCAGGATGAGCCTGCAGGAAGGGTACTACATGAGGGAGGAGGATGTCTTCCCTGTAACGCACAGCATTGAGGTTGCCTGCAATGACAACAAGCTCAGTCCAATGATGCTGTGATACACTGCCTCAGACCATGACGGACCCTCCACCTCCAAATTGATCCCACTACAGAGTACAGGCCTCGGTGTAACGCTCATTCCTTCGACGATAAACGCGAGTCTGACCATCAACCTTGGTGAGACAAAACCGCGACTCATCAGTGAAGAGCACTTTTTGCCAGTCCTGTCTGGTCCAGCGAATGTGGGTTTGTGCCCATAGGCGACGTTGTTGCCGGTGATGTCTGGTAAGGACCTGCCTTACAACAGGCCTACAAGCCCTCAGTCCAGCCTCTCTTAGCCTATTGTGGACAGTCTGAGCACTGATGGAGGGATTGTGCATTCCTGGTGTAACTCGGGCAGTTGTTGTTGCCATCCTGTACCTGTCCCACAGGTGTGATATTCGGATGTACCGATCCTGTGCAGGTGTTGTTACACGTGGGCATGCCTAAGGCACATTCACGCAGATGAGCAGAAACCCTGGGCATCTTTCTTTTGTCAGTAGTAGAAAGGTCTCTTTAGTGTCCTAAGTTTTTATAACTGCGACCATAATTGCCTACCGTCTGTAAGCTGTTAGTGTCTTAATGACTGTTCCACAGGTGCATGTTCATGAATTGTTTATGGTTCATTGAACAAGCATGGAAAACATTGTTTAAACCCTTTACAATAAAGATCTGTAAAGTTATTTGGATTTTTACAAATTGATCTTTAAAATACAGTGTCCTGAAAAAGGGACGTTTCATTTTTTGCTGAGTAACCACCTTTCAGTTTACCGTAAGGCAAGTACCCATCTAAACATGCAGGCGGAAAATTACTTGCACAAATAAAGAAATAAAAACAATTATAAATGTAAAAATAATAATTATAATGATGATAATAATCACTGAAATATAAATCATGGTTCAAGGCGAACGTATTTTTGTATTATTTTATGTTTTAATCACAGATGTACATTTGTGCTCAAAAGTTTGCATACCCTGGCAGAAATTGTGAAATTTTGGCAATGATTTTGAAAATATGACTGATCATGCAAAAAAACTGTCTTTTATTTAAGGATAGTGATCATATGAAGCCATTTATTATTACATATTTGTGTGGTTGTGTGGTCTTTTTCCAGAGCAGCCTGTATTTCTCCTGAAGTTAGGCTGTGGTAGGTGAAAGAGCGCTATTGCTGAACTTGTCAGGGCTCTCTGACAAGGAGAAAGTGCCATTTTTGGATGCTCCCATAGACCCGAAAGCCATGTTCGGCGCCACCGTTACGGCAACAATGCGACCTAAGGAAGGAAGGAAGGAGAGGCGTTTGAAGAATATCTCTTGCGAAAACCACTGGCTTGTCCTTATCAGTCGAGTCGGATTGGCTTCAGGCCCCCTGGAAAGAGACGACAGCCTGATTTATAGCCCTCCCGCTCCACGCCACACCAGCAACCAGGAAACGCAACACTGCATCCTAAACCAGGCCATTCAAAGTCAAAACTGTCTTTTGCGGCGGCCGCCACGAGACACCATCCCTCTAATCCCCAGGGACAGAAGAAAAGATGGGCGACCTGATGCGGTTGCTCATCTAGAGGGGGAGCACAGAGACAGCACTATGGGTTTCTCTGTCTGGGCCCCCCAAATTATCAGCAACAATCTCCCTCCCACAGAGAAACGGAGACGGACGATAGATGTTGGACAAGTTTTGTGTTCAAAACAGACTGTTCAGTTTCACTCCCAAATGGTTGCGGGGCGATAGCACAAGTTCCCCAAGTGCCCCCCAAGAATGTTGTTTCTTCTCCATCCACGGGGTTTGCTATGAGGGCAAAAGAAACAGTTCACACAAGCACTCACGGTGTTTTTCCAATAAAAGATTGGTTGTGTAAAAAGAGAATTAAACATGAAAATAAAACAAAGAACCATGAATATGAGTCCTGGTTCAGAGCCACATTCCCTCACTTCGCCACTAGAGGGCACTGTCGCACCTCTAATGAGTGAAGGGGGTCAGGGTCCGCTCGCTGTTCAGACAGAGCGCTGGCGTGCATGCGCAGTACATGCTTGGGTTTTAAAGACAGTAGAAAAAGGTTACAGGCTTCAGTTTGCCATAAAACCACCTCTTTTCAATGGAATGCTAATGTCAGTAGCTCAAGGAGAGTCAGCTCTAATTTTGGAGGAAGAAATATCCACTTTGCTGAGCAAGGGAGTGATAAAGATAATGCCGTTGTAAGAACACCAGCAGGGGTTTTTATTCATGGTATTTTGTGATCCCAAAGAAGGGGGGAGGTCTCAGTCCCATTCTAGATTTACGGATCCTGAACAAAAATCTCAGGAAATACAAGTTCAAGATGCTCACACTCAGAACTTTGTTGCATTCTATTCATCTCGGAGACTGGTTTACATCAATAGATCTCCAGGTTCGCTTATCAAGACAAAGCGTACGAGTATGTGAAAATTCCTTTTGGTCTTTCTCTGGTATCTTGGGTATTTACCAAATGTGTGGAGACACCGCTAAGGAATGCAGGTATCGGGGTATCAGCTTATCTAGACGATCTACTCCTTTGCGCGCCATCTCAGTGGCAAGTGGAGAGAGATACAAACACGTTAGTGATGCATATGGAGGGCTTGGGATTCAAAATAAATCAAGTGAAGAGCTGTCTGGTTCCCTCACAAGAGGCAATATATCTGGGGCTTAGGATAAACTCCATTCAGCTTCAAGCATTTCTTTTGGAGGAGCACATTGATGCATTACGCACCTGCATCTCCCTTTTTCAACGAGGGAGATCGGCCTCTCTCAGGACTTGTCTCCGGCTGTTGGGTTTGATGGCCTCAACAGTGGCCGTGATTCCCCTGGGGTTTTTGCGAATGAGGGAGTTTCAGAACTGGACAGCGCCATGGCACTCGAGCCGCCAGAGCAGTCTCAGTCGCAGAGTGACCGTTTCGTCAGAATGCATGAGCGCTCTCCGTTATTGAAGATCTCTGTCATTTCTCAGGACAAGTTGTCTATTAGGCCCTATTCTAATGAGAAAAGTGATGACGACGGACGCTTTTCTTACAGGCTGGGGCACCGTATTCGAGGGCAGGACAGTGAGGGGTGTCTGGACTCCCGCAATGAAAGAGAAACACATACATTTTCTGGAGCTGCTGACAGTATTCCTGGCTCTCAGACATTTTATGGGTTTTCTCAGGAATCATCACGTGTTGATCAGGACGGACAACACAACGGTGATAGCACATAAACTGACAAGGGGGAACTCGCTCACGCCAGCTTCACAACCTGGCAGAGAAACTGATTGTGTGGAGCAATGCGAACCTATTGTCATTACGCGCAACACGTTCTGGGAGTAATGAACAGACTTACTGTCCAGAGGGAATCCTCTGTACGGGGATTGGAAGCTTCACCCTCAAGTGGTGAACCTTGTATGGCAGAGATTTGGACAGGCAGTTGTAGATCTCTTCGCATCGTACGAAGACGTGCAATATCCTCTGTTCTTCTCCCTGGTGGGCGACGATGCACCGTTGGATGTGGATGCGTTAGCCCATCTGTGGCCTCACACGCTACTATACGCGTTTCCCCCACTGAGCCTAATCGGACCGACGCTGCGGAGAGTGAGGGAGTTCGGTCACACTCTTATTCTGATAGCTCCGAACAGGCCAGGGAAGTTGTGGATGACAGAGATAGCTCAGCTGCTTTACGACCACCCCTGGCCTCTGCCGCTGCGCGGGGATCTTCTCTCTCAGGCGCGCAGAGAAACCTTCCATCCCTCTCCTCAGAAGTTGGCTCTCTGGGCTTGGCCTGTGAGAGGCTGAATTTAAATAGCACCGGTTTGCCCCCCAGAGTGATTGAACTGATTCAGAGAGCAAGTGCAGCCTCTACGCGCTTGTTATACGATACCAAATGGGGAGTGTTTGAACGATGGTGTGAAGTCAGACATGTCATTCCATACTTGTGTTCGGTGACAGATGTACTGTGCTTTCTACAAGACCTTTTAGATAAGGGCAGAGCTTTTTCTACAGTCAAAGTTTATTTGGCTGCTATTTCAGCATGTCATGCAGGTATACTCTGGCATGATGGGTCAGCACCCACTGATCTGTTGATTTATGAGAGGCGCTCGGAGATTATACCCGGTCTCTAGACCAGTCGTGCCACCGTGGGATCTGTCTATGGTCCTGAATGCACTTTCTTAGTTCCTTTTTGAACCGATAGAAAGCATTATTTTAAAGCTACTCTCTTTAAAGACAGCTTTGTTACTCGCGCTCAGGACTGCTAAACGAGTAAGTGAATTACACACTCTCAGTCCATACGTCATGTATGGTTTTTGTGCAGGGAGGTTTAAAAGTAGGGCTGGGACAATTCATCAACGTAATCGACGTCATCGATTACAGAAATACGTCAATTTGCATAACATGCGTTGGTGCGTCGCAATGGAGTAATTAAAATGGCAGCGCCCGGTTTAAGTATGGATTCCCACGAAGAACAAGCTGCGGCTAAAAAAAACTCGCCTACGGTCATCTAAAGCGTGGGAGTATTTTAGCCAGAGACCCAACAATGTGGTGCTGTGTAAGCTATGCAAATGGAAATGGCTTATCACAGCAGTACAACCGCCATGAACGAACACTTGAAGTGAAAACATCCCAGAGAGCTTTGTCAAGACGGCAGCAAGGCAGCACCGTAAGTCCTGTTTACTTTTTGTCCCCACCCAAGCATGACATATTAGTATTACAACACGTGTTTCTGTTAGTAGTAGTCACTTTAAATTGATTTTCTAAATGTTTCCTCATCGCCCCCATGTTAAAAGTAATTTCTGCACCGCTGCTAACGAAGGGTGACCATACGTCCTCCTTTTCCCGGACGTCCTCTTTTTCGGACCTTAAAAAATGTGTCTAAATTTCTAAATTCGTGAAAATGTCCAGGATTCGGCTTTAGTTGCATTATGATGTGCATCTGGTCTAATACTTCATTGTGTGTGCACGCATATTTGCATTGCTTTAACCCCTCTTTGTAAATCCCGCTTCTCGCACACCAATTGGTCAATTATAAGAGGCTTGCAGCAACTATTGGCCAAATTCCTGCCTGTCAATCTCTCCATGAATGCGCAAAGTGCTGTTGTGTTCGGCATCAAACAGTTGCTTGACAGCAGCAGCAAATGACAGCTGAGTGGAAACAATGCCCAAACGAAAGTGCAAATTTACAAAAGATTTTCACAAAAAATTCCCATGCTTTCATCCAGGTTGAGATCCGTGGGAAGCAGAATATATGACATGTAAAGCTGGCACTTATGTGTCAGTTGCTAATAAAGGTGCAAGTGATTTAGAAGCACACATTAGCACTGCGAAGCATAAAGGGTCAGCAAAAGGTGAAAGTTCAGGTAAATTAACGGACTACTTTTTGTGACCAGGTAAAATTGTTATCACATTGCTTCATTTTCCATGGCCATTCAAAATAATAGCAATAGTAAATGAAGGTACACTCATGGCATCAAATATTTTAATTTAGTACATGGACATTCAAAAGAATGTTGGACATTTTTATTTATTTATATATAGATTTATGTTATGCTAATAGAGTGTCTTTTTCACTGTATTAAAGTTTGCATTCATAGTAAAGGTTTTTGGTTGCAGAATAATGCCCTGCAGTGCACACTTTTTTTCTTGTACATTTGTTTGTGTTTAAGAGAAGATGATTTAATAAAATATTGAAATATTAATGATATAAGTTTCTTATATTTATTCTGGGTTAATTGTTATATTAATCAAGTAATAATTACAAAAAATCTTTAGAATAATCGGCAAATTAGTCGTTAGATTAATCGACTAATCGGAAAAAGAATCGTTAGATTAATCGATAAAAACAATTATCGTTAGGTGCAGCCCTGTTTAAAAGTAACTCTTAGACCGAACCCAGCTTTGTGCCTAAAATATGTGATTTTTCAGGCACATGCCTGTCAGTAGACTTGGTGGCATTCCACCCACCTCCTTTTTCCTCTGTAGAGGAAGAGCGGTTGCATTCTCTGTGTCCAGAACATGCTTTAAGGGCATATATACAAAGGACATAAGCCCAAAGGGAGAGTACTCAGCTATTTATTTCATGGTCTGATTCTTACATGGGTAAACCTATTTCTCGCCAGCGCCTCACTCATTGGCTGATTGATGCGATTGTGTTTTGTTACAATAGCTCTAATCGGCAGTCTCTGGAAGGGTTACGAGCCCACTCCACAAGGGTTTTGGCTACATCTTGGGCGCTGTTCAAGTGCATTTCAATTCAAGAGATTTGTGCTGCGGCGAGTTGGTCATCTCCCCACACATTTCTTAGGTTTTACAGACTGGATGTCACAGAGCTTTCAGTGGCTCATTCTGTCCTTGAGGCAGGAACGCAGCATACTGTACAATAAGCATATACACATACACTCTTATTACAGTATTCTAAAACAGATCCATATACTGGTTTACTGTTTTCATTTCTTTTATATTAAAGAAAATGATTCAACACTACCGGTGTATTTACATCTGCTTTGACCAGCATATCTGCAATACGGGAGATGTCTATATCCCATAGTGAGATACCGGACGAGTGTTAGAAAGAGAACTTTAGGTTACTTGCATAATCCCAATTCTCTGGTAACATGAAGTGAGGTATCTCACAGTATTGCCCTCCTTGCAGCTCGCATGGAGAAGAGATATGAGGAGAATGAGGCAGAAGCAGGTAGCTGTGGTTTATATTGGGGAGATGGGACTCCCTAAGAGCTGCAGTGATTGGTCTGTCGTGACAGACGTGGTATCATTGGTGCTTCCACAATCGTTCACTCCTGAGGTGTTCCCATAGTGACATACCTCACTTCATGTTATCAGAGAACCGGGGTTATGCAAGTAACCTAAAGATTCCCTCTAGTACGTTTGCTTTTCAAACTGGCCAAAAAACACAATACATCCACATTATTCTTAAATCAGAGAAAAACTGTCCACATTAAACTATGCGAATTACACTCATCCTAAACTAAATCTAGATTTACACAGTTCATTAGTCAGGATATTGACAGATAAGAGAGAGAAAACCTGACTGAAGAGATTTACAGCAAGTTTAGGATGTGTTCACATTTCAAATTCCCATTAAACATTAATTAAAATTAAAAATTAAATCAGAGGTAAAGCTTCCTTTCATATCATGCCTTGGCTTTGCTGGAAGTGCCCAATTTCTGATACACACACATTTGACCAGAAGGGACGAGGTCAGACAATCAGTTCTTTGCCACATGACAAAAATAGAACCATTAAAGGCCATCAAATCTTCATCTTTTAGTTCATGTGTGTTTGTTTGGAGGTCAACTACATGCTTGACTCCTACACTCAGGGAAGGGCAATATGACCAAAATCTATCACGATGAGTAATTGGTAACACTTTACAATAAGGTTAACATTAGTTAACAACATTAGTTAACATGAACTAACAATAAACAATACATATTAAGCATGTATTAATATTAGTTAATGTTAATTTCAACATATACTAATACATTTTTTTAAATCAAAAGTTGCATTAGTTAACATTAGTTAATGCACTATGAACTAACATGAACTAACAATGAACAACTGTATTTTTATTAACTAACATTAATAAAGATTAATAAATGCTGTAAATAATATATTGTTAATTGTTTGTTCATGATACCTAATGCATTAGCTAATGTTAACTAATGGAACCTTATTCTAAAGTGTTTTAATTAATTAATTTTATTTATTTATCACACATTATGCCAGAAGCACTTGCCGTAGATATTCATGTTGGTTTAGCATACCTGCTCTCAGTCCATGCTAAAATTGAGACTAAGAGGAATGATTCACAGAACAACAAATTAATTGAAAACCATCCAGTGATATATCCACAGTGGCCAATAAACAAGCCGAGTTTGAGATTGTATACCGGCGTCAGGTCTCATTAATATCTGCAAAGGACCACACCAGTTACAGCTACATATGCACAAATATGACACACTCCATCTTTTAAGTCAGAAATAGTTTTTGGAGAAACACAATTTTAGTCTTGGCTTTCAAATTGTCACTTTTATCATGAAATTCAAACTATAAATGTTGGGGAGGTCACGTGACGCCATGCGAGGAGCAGACGTGTGATCAACTAGCTCTGCGCACTTTGCTAGTTTTTTTTTTGTTTTTTTATTATTATTTTTTAAAAGTATTTTCATGTTATAATCCGTGGAAATTTGATACACCCCGTTACATATTTATTCTTTGAGGTAAACATGGCAAAGAAGTCAAAATACTCAGATTCTGGAGACATTAAAAGACACTTACTTGTTCAAGCTGAGGCCTCTGACAGGACTGCGAGCCGGGGACTCATTTTAGACGGCACGTCGGGAGATGAAATCCAGCGTCAACTGTCCAACATCTTGGTGATGCTGACGAAGGTTGTTGCTGACTTGGAGGATCTCGCTGTAATACGTCGATCGATTACGGCGATGGAAACAAAATTCTCTGAATTGGTCACAGGAGTGACAGAAGTTGAAAAACGAATTGATTATCTGGAATCTTCGGAAAGGGAATTATCCGCTAATCCGCCTGGGTCCAAAACAGACTTGGAACACATTTTGGAAAAACTTGAATATTTTGAAAATGTGAACCGAAGGAATAACATACGAATTGTTGGAATTCCTGAGCATGAAGAGGGCAGAGATATGGTGAAATACCTTGATGAGCTCTTCCAGAGTCTGCTCGACATAACAGACCATAACCTGGAAATCGACCAAGCTCACAGAGTCCCTGCTCGCAGATCTGCTGTGGGAGACAGGTCCCGATCAATCCTGGCCAAATTTCTGAGATCACCCGATAAAGATCTCGTGTTGCGCCAGGCGAGGAGCAAAGGAAAGCTTTCTTGGAAGACCCACAATATTTTCTTGTTCCCGGACTGTATGTAAGAAACTCTTGCATCAACGGAAGATCGCTTTTGCACTGATGTTTCCGGCCAAACTGAGAATAGACACCAAGGTATGCAAAGTATTTTTATGCCCCAAAAAGGCACTGGCCTTCATACAAACTATGGGCGAGTAAACCATTGGGCATTTCTTATGTGAGTGGACTGACTCGTTGTTCAGTGTCTCGACTGTCCGAGGAAGCTGGGTGCCATTTTTGTTTCTTTTTGTGTTGGCTCCGCCTAGCGTCTGTAGTTTGTTTTGTGGCATGACACTCCAAGAAACTTTTGCATTGACGGAAGAACGCTTTTACACTGAAGTTCCTGGCCAGATTGAGAATGGACACTATGGATGACCGCAAAATATCAACATGCTCACATAAAGGACGTTTTTTATAAAGTTGTCGGTCTGAGTAAGTCATGATGTATTTTATTAATGCGGCCTCCGAGTGAATTTGACTCTTGATCATCCGAGGAACCGGGACGCCTATTTTGTTTCTTTATGTGCTGGCTCCACATAGCAGCTGGAGTTTGTTCTGTTGAATAATACTCCTTTGGGTCAGCTGTGGATGAATCTGATCGTTCTTTGTGCTTTCGCCTCCTGTTGGCGGGAGTTTGTTTTGTGGAGTATTTTTATGGGACATTGGAATGATTACGTCATCTGCTGCACTCATAATAGCCGGCTCACTGAACACTTGTCTGTCTGTCCGAGGAAACTGAACGGCTTTATATCAGCTGGAGATTGTTTTGTGGAGGAACACGCCTTCAAGACAGTTTTGTGAATGAATCTACATGTTCTTTGTGTTTATTCTGCCTATTGGCTGGGGTCTGTTTTACAAAGTATTTTCTGTTATGTAATTTTGCCTCACAAAACCTGTGCAGAAGAACCGGACTTGAGCAATCCGATGGCAGATTTGTCGCGGGGGTTCTCGCATGCGTACATGGACCTTCTGAGTTTAGAGGGATTGACGCCGGTCCACGCTGTCCTGCGCAGGGGTTAATGCGCACATTTTTCTTTTTTCTGTTTGTTTTGTTTGGGGGGGAAGTTCGGGGTTTGATTGTTGCATTAATGGAAAATGTGGTCTGTATAATCTTGCTTTTGACACACAATTAATTTTTTTTATTATAACAATTGTTAATATGAGTGGATTGTCTCTCTCCACATGGAATGTCAATGGAATGGGGCACCCCATAAAAAGAAGGAAGGTCATTTCATTTCTTAAATGTAAGAAATATGATATAGTGTTTCTTCAAGAAACACATCTTTCCCCACAGGAAGCTGAAAAAATTGGGAAGATATGGGGTGGACATGTTTTCTTTAGTGCTGGCTCAAGTAAGAGCAGGGGGATCATTATATTGATAAATAATCATCTACAATTCAAATTTCTCAAACAGATTAAAGATAAAATAGGAAGAGTCATTATTGTTTTAGCAGACATTCAGGGGCAAAGATTGATTTTGGCTAATATTTATGCACCTAATGCTGATGATCAGGGCTTTTTTTATAAATCTTGAAGGGATGTTGCAAACCGCTAGCACCCCTCATGATATAATATTGGGAGGAGACTTTAATTTATCGATGGACTCAATCCTTGATCATAGTGAAGCAAAAGTGTGTAAGCCCCCTAGAGCAACACTGAGGCTTCATTGGATGTGTAAAAATCTTGGTCTTGCAGAAATCTGGCGACTTCTGAACCCATCTGGTAGGGATTATACATTTTTTTCATCAATTCATAGGATTTACTCTAGAATAGATTTTTTTTTTAATATCTAAATCCCTCATTTCATCTGTTGTTGACTGCTCAATTGGAAACATCTTAGTCTCAGATCACGCCTTGTTGAGTTCAGAGATGTTGCCACATACAGAGAAAAAGAAATCATATAGTTGGCGTTTTAATGAATCCCTTTTGCAAAAATCCTGCTTTCCAACAAATGTTAAAGACTGAAATCAATGTTTATATGGAGACCAGCTGGTCCTCAGTATCCTCTGTGGGCATGGCTTGGGAGGCACTTAAGGGTCGGATCATACAGTTTGCCTCATTCATCAAAAAATCCAAAGCACGAGAACTCGTGGAGTTGGAAGAGAATATTAAAAGTGCCGAGGCAGAGCTGAAGCGCCGAATGTCGTCTGATGGCCTCAGAGAATTGACCCGACTGAAATATAGATATAATACTATTTTGTCGCAGAAGGTGGAGTTTTGGTTGTTCAGGGCAAGACAGTCATACTTTGAGTCAGGGGACAAAGCAGGGAAGATTCTGGCTAGATATATAAAACAGAGAGAATCTTTTTCTACCATTCCCTCAGTGAAATCTGCTGGTGGTGAAATTTTTACCTCAGCCATTGATATTAATAATGCTTTCAAAGAGTTCTATCTTAATCTTTATAGTTCCACGTCTTCGTCTACTGATGAAGATATTAGAAACTTTGTGGAACCATTAGATCTTCCTAAACTGACGACTGAGCAAAAAGATTCTCTTGAATCTGAGATAACCTTGGAGGAGCTTGACGAGGTAATTAAGGCCTTGCCTTCAGGCAAAGCTCCGGGGCCAGATGGTTTTGCTGCTGAATTTTTTAGATCTCATGCTACAGAACTGGCTCCACTTTTGCTAGAAGTTTATACAGAATCATTAAAGAATGGAAAGCTTCCCCCAACCATGACACAAGCCCGGATCAGTCTGATCCTTAAAAAGGACAAAGATCCAAGCGAGTGTAAATTTCCCTGATCCAGCTAGATGTAAAAATACTGTCAAAAATTTTGGCTAATCGATTAAGTAAAGTTATGACATCTCTTATACATGTAGATCAGGTGGGGTTTATTTGGGGCCGCAGCTCTTCTGACAACATTAGGCGTTTCATCAATATCATGTGGTCAGTAGCGAATGATCAAACTCTGGTCGCTGCCATCTCACTCGACGCCGAAAAGGCGTTTGATATGGTAGAATGGGATTATCTTTTTAAGATTTTGGAAATATACGGGTTTGGGAGTACATTTATTGGTTGGATTAAGTTACTTTATAGATACCCTGTAGCGGCAGTACAAACAAATGGATTAATTTCATATTATTTTACTTTGAATAGGGGCACTCGTGAGGGTTGCCCTCTTTCCCCATTATTGTTCTGTCTTGCCCTGGAACCATTAGCAGCTGCAATAAGAAAGGAGGAGGACTTTCCAGGGGTGGTGGCGGGAGGTGTGGCGCATAAGCTTTTGCTTTACGCAGATGCTCTTTTATTATTCGTCACTGACCCTACTAGATCTATGCCTTGCCTCCACAGAATTATTAATTCCTTTTCTAAGTTTTCAGGATACAAAGTCAATTGGTCTAAATCCGAGCTTTGGCTTTGACAGCGTACTGCTCATTGACGGCTTTCCAGCCAGGCACTTTCCAGTGGCCCAAACAAGGCATTAAGTATTTGGGCATTTTATTCCCAGCAAAATTGTGTGATTTAGTTAGAGTTCATTTTGACCCCTTAATAAAACGGTTTGAGCGATGTGGGCAGGTGGACTTCATTACATTTATCTATGATCGGGAAAGTTAATGTTATTAAAATGAATTGTATTCCAAAATTCAACTACCTGCTACAGTCTCTCCCTATAGATGTCCCCCCTCTCTTATTTCAAGCAATTTGACAACATAGAGAAGTCCTTCATTTGGAATGGTAAGCGTCCCAAATTACATTTCAATAAGTTACATAGGCCAATTGACAAAGGTGGGCTAGGCCTACCCAAGAATTTATTTTATTATTATGCATTTGGTCTCAGACATTTGGCTCATTGGTCGCTTCCACCTGAGAGAGCCCCTCCTTGGTTCTGTGTAGAACAGGAAGTTCTTGCCCCTATTTCACATTGCAGAGCCTTTCAATCAAATTAATCGGAGAAGTTAAGTTACATCCCGTTATCTCGCATTTGAACTCGGTATGGACAAAGGTGTCCGGAGTGTTTAATTCAGACATTTATTTAAATGTTGCCTCGAGCATATGGCTGAACCCCAAATTATGCATCAACAAGTCCTCTTTTTGCTGGTCAGAATGGATTGGGAGGGGGGTTACTACACTCGGTGACCTGTATGAGAGTGGAGTGCTGAGATCCTTTCAAAATTTGGTTCAACTTTTTGGGATTCCTAGATCTTAGTTCTATAAGTATTTACAGTTGCGCCACCTGATTTGTACTATTTTTGGGAGTGGTTTACACCCCCCTAAAGTGGCAGATACTCTGGGAGGGGTGATTACTGCTTTCGGAAAAGGTCATGAGGCATCGGTGTATTACTCCCTGTTAATTCAGAGTCTGGGGGATGGAGCTTCAGCTTCTCTTAAGAGATTGTGGGAGAAGGAGCTTGGCTTGGTATTGGAGAAGGGAGTGAGGGCTAGGATTCTAAAAAATTTCAAATCTGCATCTAGAGATGCAAGGGTTCACCTTATGCAATTCAAGATTTTACACAGAGTCTATTGGACCCCCTCTAGATTGTATAGGCTTGGTCTTAAAGACACACCCACCTGCTGGCGATGTCAATCAGAAGATGGAGACACAACCCATGTTTTTTAAGGGTGTCGTAAGCTTCAAGAATTTTGGCTGAAAGTGCAAAGTTTGTGTGATGTGTTGGGCACTCAGGTCTCGTTCTGCCCCAGACTCTGTATTTTGGGAGATGGGAAGGTCATGGATTTGGAGGATAAGTACATAAAGGACTGGGTTTTGACCAGTGTGATGATTAGTAGGCAGGTTATTTTGAGGAGCTGGAAGTCGGATGGAGCACCCTCGTTCCCGGAGTGGTGCGCGGAGATGGGGAGGGTGGCTGTATTCGAGGAGGGGGTCGAGCAGAAGGATGAGAGTTAGGGATTTTTATAATAAGAAATGGGGCAATTACCTAGCATTTTTGGGGGAATCTTGAGGAGGGGCAGTGGAGGGAGTAATTTAGAGGGGTTTTTTTTATACTTGATTATAGTATTTTCTTTTTTTTGTTGTTGTTTTAGTTTTGTGGTTTTATTTTTTTGTGTGTGTGTGTGTGTGTCTATATTCTATTGACCACAGGGGTGTTCGTTGGGGGGTCAGGGTGGGGTGGGAGTTTGGTAGGAGGAGGGGATATGGTGGGGGTTTAATGTTTAAAGTAATTGATTCATTGTATACATGTTGTTGTTTTTTTGTGTGTGTGTGTTAATTTATGAATCAATAAAAATGTTAATAACAAACTATAAATGTTGTATTCGTGCTCTTTAATGGTGCGTGTAACAGATTGCGCTCAAACAGAGCGGGGCACAACGCTCTCTCTCTCTCTCACTTATGGCACGAACAAAAAAGAATGAACATCTGAGGGTATGTTGAAAGTTACAGAACAACCTACTGAAATGTGTCTTCTCTCATGTAATTGCCCCGTCTGTTAATGTTGAAATGACAGTGAAGAAAAAAACTGGGGAAAATCTCAAGCCCTGGAGCACACACGAGATCGGCGCATATGCACACTGCACGCAGTGACAATCACACACCTGGGTTTATTCTCTGCTATCTGTGTCACCTTAAACGTTACTTTTAACATATTAAAATTACTCCATTATCACAAGCCCTTGTGACAAGCATAGCGCGATTTGTACATTTGATTCAATATATTGTGCAGCCCTACCAAGCATGATATTGCTATGTCTCGCAATATGTTAAATCGTGACATATGCATGGTCATTCCCAGCCCTATCATATCATGGTTCTTGGCTGTGACAAATCTAAAGCCTTTTGGCTATTTAAAAAAGACAGCTCTTCGATACATCCCACCCAATCTTCCCATTTCAATTGGAAATACATCAACACAGGACAGAAAACGCTCAACAAGCAATGTCATAGGGTCTTTAAGCTATTAATTGAATGCAATCTATTCAATCACTCTATTTAAACTGTTTTGCAAATATAAACACATGTTAACTGCATTTGAGTCAGTAGTCAAAAGTCAGTATGGGTCTGATGGGGACCAAATGCAACCAGCTCAACAGCTCTCTAAACTCACCCTCACTGGAGTGCTCTTGGCCTGGACCCTCTGAGATTGTGCCCCAGGGAGCCCTGGTTCTCTCTGGCCTCCTCCCGCGCCCTGTGCCCGGACTCCCGCCCCTGCTGATCCATTAGTGCACGCGCCATGCCCATTTCCCGTCCTCCTGGGCCTCTGCTTGATCCCGTCCAACAGCCGTACCAGGAGGATGTTACTAGGCAACTCATCCACACCACTCTCCACTAGCGTGCGGCACTCTGGGCAGCGCAGTTCTCCACGTGACCCCACAATCCCAAGCAGGCATCTTCGGCAAAATGTGTGTTGGCACGGTAACACCTTCGCTGTGGCATCCAAACGCTCCAGACAAACCGGGCACTCCAACAGGTCCAGGAGCGCAGATTCGTCCATTTTCACACTCGCACAATCTTTCTCAGTGTGGTCGTTCATTCACTCAGTTGTAGCTCTCTGAAGAGAGTAGGGCATGGTGTGGGTGTGTGGATATTTTGTTGTTTGGAGGGAAAGTTGAATGAGGGTGTCACGTCACTCCCATGCCGCAGTCATGGTCATGTCTCTAGCATTCACTGTGGAGAGGCAAATAAAAACATCTCATTATAATAACTAGGGATGTGCAAAAGTAAATGAGTACTCATTCTGTACCAGTTACTCAAGTATTACAAACACTACTTGAACATTGCAAATTAATTTTCCTATCCGCATTATCCTGCCGTGAGCAGCGCTGAACTACACTGTTTTCCCTCTGAATCTCTCACCAAATCTCGCAGTTACAATCGAGTCTACTGGGGGGCACCGTGAATACATGTTGTTGAGGTGTTGGATGAGAGAAGACATGTAATGCGCCAGTGCTTCTAAAGCAAAGCCAAGTTATATTACAAGGCAATACTTTGATCCTTATTAAATTTTACTCCATTTTTTTTTTTCAGTTCTTATTGGAGTCATGCAAACCAACAAACGAGGATCTGCTTTTATGGTGGAAAAAATGCAGAGTGAACTCGGAAGATTATCTGACCTGTATGTGTATGTGTGCGTGAAAACTCAACACAGGCAGAGCGCATTTTATAAAAAGCAAACTTTCATCACTTGTTTTTCTGTATAATAACATGTGAAATGATAAAAAAAAAAAAAGAGATAGCCTTTATGTAGACTCTGAGTTTATGTATGTGCATTACCCTCAGCACTGGTTTCTATGTAAGCTCCAGGTGAGCGCAAATGTTTTTTACTGTCATTTTAAAATATTTTTTGTTTTTCAAATTTAATAAATGCATATTGTTCATTAAATCCACCCCCCCCCCCACCCAAATATAAGACTCAAGTACATGTCAGATGTGGGGGTTTTTTAAGTGCATTTTAATTTACAAGTAATAGGGTACTCGTTTTTTGTGGGTTAGAGTATACGACTACAAAATAACTTGAAAGTGCTCATGCCTAATAATAACACAACTTTTGTATACAATATTACAAACAGTATCACACTGAAACATGAAAATAAAAATAAACTATCACAATGGGAGGCACATTGAGCGGGTACAATGACTATGTTTCAAGAGAGTGAAAAAAGAAAACAGACTCCTAAAATACCGGATGTTACAGAAATCAACTGGTCTTCCTAAGGTGCAGCAAACTTACACAACCAGAAGAAACATTAAGAACTGGAGCCAACCACAAGCTCCAAACACAACAGTCCCCAGGTGCCTTGGCAACAGAAATTATTCTGAAACAAGTGAATGGAGTTTAGTGTCACATATGGTCAGTTTGTGAGATTAAAGGTATATTTCACTCAAAAATGAAAATTCTCATCATTTAATCAACCTCAGGCCATCCCAGATGTGTATGACTTTCTTGTTCAGAAAACAAATGAAGATTTTTGAAGAATCTCTCAGCTCTGTACTGTAGGTCCATTCAATGTGAATGTAGTGAATGGTGGCCAGAACTTTGAAGCTCCAAAAAGCACATAAAGAAAGCATTAAAAATCCATAGGAATCCAGTGGTGAAATTCAGAATCTCCACATTCTGCTTTTGTTTTTTTCTAGGGATGTCAATTTTCAGACATTTTCATAATCGACCGTCGTGGAAATTAACGATCAATAAATCGATTAATCATTAAAGTTAATATCGCAAAACGCACATGGAGGACTCCTAATAATATGCTCATGTAGCCTATTGCTTAAATATAATTTACTTTAATACACTTAAGTAATACAAGTATTGGCATTTTCCTCTTAAAATATTTTTAGTTCAGTGTATTTTAATCCATTTACGCTTAGTACAGAGGTTTAGTATGAATTTTTGAACTGTTTAATTATGGTTCATGAATTAGGCTACTGTTAAAAATAACTTGTATACAAGATATATCACTTATGTATATTTGAGTTCATTAAAAATTCACATTGTGGGATGTGGGATATTTCGGACCTTTGGACTTTTTTTTATTTGAAATTGTCAAATCATAACTCGCTGAATAAACATGGTATTTAACATACCGTTTCTGAGGCGACAATGGTGAGATGTCAACTGAATATACCTTTGTGCTTTCCCGGCGATCGCTGATGTAATTGTAGGTTGGGATGAAACAAGGAGATCAAGTGCTTGTTGTCATGTACTTTAACACACCATCACGGTGTGTGCAGAAAACATTAATGTTCATTTTAAGTGAAACGCTCCAACACTGTTTACATTGAGCCCGCTTCATCGTGCATCTGTGCGTGTTCTTCTGTGAACCGGATAATGACATGCAGCCCGCAAGTGCCCTCTAGTGACGGATGACTGTAAGGACAGCCTTATCAACATCTGCTGGCTTGATTTTAGAACACATCCTGAAATTAATTAATCGATGATCAATAAGCTTAATCGATCAAATTATTAACGACAATTAATCAATTTTCGATCAATCACTAACATCCCTATTTTTTTCACGTTTCACATTCTTTGTGCATATCGCCACCTACTGGTCAGAGCTGGTCAAAGGTGGAGATTTATTTTTTAAAAAAGTCTTAAATATTGATCTGTTTCTGATCAACAACCATCATATCGCTTCTGAAGACATGGATTAAACCACTGGAATGGATCTCATTTTACATAACATGAGATCACATTAAACTAATGATGACAAACAAGAGCAGCACTGCAGCTCGCGCCTGACTGAGGAGAGGAAGAATTACACAGCTCACAGTCCAGATGCACTCCAAACTTTCCAAACAGCTTCAGGTGATGTAGATCGCAAAGTATGAGGGAATTATAAAGCAAAAATACAAAATAAGTAAATACAGAAGCACTCTCGTTGTGGAATAAGCAGAGCTGGAGCTCTTTAAAGGAAACACCCCAGCGTTGCATCTTAAATGCAGTTATATTTAATGTGTTATAGCTTTATTAAAGTTCAAATAATAAGGAAGCAGGTCATGTAAATAACTACAATTCATTGCGCGAATGTCCCGATCTAAGGGGGAGTCACGGGGACGCTCATCCCTCGAGTGTGCACGCTTAATGCAGCTAGATTATAACGCGATGGCTCGCGACTTACTGAATCATAATATATGTGCATTTCTTATTGTGAAGAAAATTGGTAATACGCAGCTTTATTAATAAGAGAGAGTTTGTTTTTTTGTGAGTTAAAGATGGATTGAAGTGAACAGAAAGGTGAGAGAGGGTAGTCTTCACCTCATTATACACTGCAACAAAATACGTTTTTGATTTGTTTTTGTTTTGGCTTGCTTTCCAATATAAATATCTAAAACTCCTTTAAAACAACGTACATTTTCTTCAGCAGCTATACTGCAGAAGAACAAATTGCTAAAAATATATATATACATTTTGAAATATCTAAAAATCATTTTAAAAAAAGATGCATTCCCCTGAGAAGCAGCATATAAGGTATTTCGACTTGCTTTTAGAGAATAGATCTTGAATATAAGTATATTTTGTCGTTACTGCACTTGCAGAATTATAACCAAGTGAAAATACACTTATATACAAAATGCACTTATATTTAAGATACATTCTCTTAAAGCAAGTCTGAATATGTTGCTTCTCAAGTAAATGAATCTTGTTTTAAGGATTTTTAGACAATTTTAAATGGAAAACAAGAAAAAAACACTTGATAACTATAGGATTTTTTTTTTTCCAGTGAATTTCTTAACTGAATTAAACTTAATAAAAAAAGTATTTTTTTTTCCTTTAATTCAGTGAATGTCATTTAGAGGTATTTTTAAAAGATGATTTTGTCCTCTTTATTGTTAGTAAGCACATTTAATACAACCTTTTAAGCAGGGGTACAAGCTGAATAATCGGTTAAGAGCTAATGATTAATTGTTGCAATAATCGCAGAATAGTCGAATAATCGTTCTAATAATAGTTAGATTCATCGATTATCAAAATAATCGTTAGTTGCAGCCCTACTTTTATGCGGCCTTTATATGCTTTTTGGAGCTTCAAAAGTCTGTCAGCATTCACTTGTTCATAAGGACCAACAGAACTGAGATATTCTTCTATAAATCTTCATTTGTGTTCAGCACAAGAAAGAAAGTCATACACATCTGGGATGGCATGAGGGTGAGTAAATGATGAGAGAATATTCATTTTTGGGAGAACTATCCCTTTAACTGTAATCGAGGCTGTGTTGTTCGCGCCCATCCCGTGCCTCCTCAAACCTCATCCACTATCCAAGACGAGCAAAAACTCACAAATGGACACTTTTGACAAATTAAATGACACTTATATTAAATCATTATATACATCGCAGAATTGACGTTTAACTGCAGGAACAGTTGGAGTTGTGTTGTTGTACTCCGTATTTTTACACTGTAAACTTGTGTGTCTAGGTTGCGTAGTGTTCATGGAATAAACAATAAGCCTTCAAAGCAAACACTCAGCCAGCCTTGCCCTTTTTATCGTAACGTCCTGAATTTCTTTCTTTTTTTTTACCTTTCAATAACAACAAAGCCAACACGGCTTTGTTGTTTCCGAGCAGCGTTACAAATATATCGACCTAACATTGTTGCCTGCGAGCACAACGAGTGTTTAAATTACTCTTGAAACTAACCCATCTTAACCGTGAATTGAAAAGTAACCACGACACTGCAAATAGCGCTTATAAAGTGTAGTATGTGATGTGATTTGGCCTCGGTGACACAGCGAACAGTGCACGACAGAGGTTTACATCGACACGTTTGTCTAACTCAAGAATAGATCGGTTACATGTGTTTTTTTAGTAACCATGTTCCTTAACAAACTTTGATCCGAGGTGACTATTTAATTAAATGTCTTATTACGGCGAAGCTACTGAGAGCACAAACATACCGCTACCTTAAATAAGGGCCCCTTCTCACTCCTCCTCTTCTTCCAGAAGTGTTTCTTTCCCGAGTTCCCCAAACTAGTGAATTCGTTTTGGAAAAGGGAAATCTTGATCGTCCAGTTGGACACAAGTTTACACGTGCAGACCGGTGTATCAAAGCAAGGAATGGGTCTTCGCTTTTAAGTCGTTCAGTTGAAAGAGCAAAAAATCCGAGTCCGAGAGATTCAGGTAGATTAATTTTTGAAGAAAGCAAAGAAAATCAGGAGAAGCGAGTTCCTGCGTCCGAGCGCCATGACGAGCTCCGTCGATTCTGTGGGACACTGCAGCGGATAATCATGAGCAGTCGGGAGGGAGGATTTTAGAAACGCACAACTGAGAGAAGACGTTTTCAGTTACGACAGCCTAGGTTTTGTAATGTCCTTGCGAAATGTATAATATAAACAGTTACAATTTCTGAATGAGCCTTTAAGCACTTTTGATCATCATTATGTAAGGACATACATTTTTAGTAGTGAGTAACATTTTTTCTTAATTAATAGTTTGTTTATAACCACCGCCTGCCTCATATGGTGCCCACAAACAACGAAAGTCAGATCATTGCAGTGAGATTTTTTCATTGCTCTCTCAAATTAATGGTAGCTGGTTTTAAATGGAAATAGAGATAACAGCTATCTAGATACACCTATGTTTGTTCGGAATAACATACTACTATACCATTCTTAGTATTTCTTCAGTTGATTATGTAGACTGTGTATGGCCATTTTCTGTATGCACAGAGCGCGCAATAGCCAAACACATTTTTGCATCCATCCTTGCTGTTTTTCATTTGTCGAGTGCCACGTTTTTTAGACGCAGTATGAAATTAAAAAAGAGATTAATCATTTCAAATCACGTCTCAAGAAACCTGTGCTCCGCTTTATTCTTGGAGCTACGTCTAGCTTTTTTTTTTTTTTTGCGCGTGAATGTAGCACCGGACAGGTTTAACGGACGGGTTCTGTGCGAGCTATCAAATGATAACATTTAATGTTAACCTCGAGTTCGGCGCTTAATATATGCTAAATATGCTTCTCATCTGCAACGCAATGTTTTTGCTGTGCGATTGATGCCTGGTTTTCCTTTTTGTCAATGATCTGCTCTGTTTTACTGTATTTCTGGAGCACGCACATTGGGCGCGCAGGCTTCCCTCGATATCGCGGCGCAGACCACAAAACTAATGAGACCCATTTGAATTCTAAGGAGAATTTTAGACAGCCTGACATGCTAATCAGCACTGAGAAGGAAAAGAGCAACACTGTGCTGTGTGCTAAAATAAAGGTTTACAAATTACACAACATCATCTTTACTGAAATGTATCACGATTTTACAGAAGTAACAGTAACTGTTAATTTGACAAATTTTTATAGTATCATATTAGAAAGTCTATTAGGTAGAATCTAGACCTTATTTTTATACAACTGTGGCCTGAAGCGTGAAGTTACGGTGCTTGGGCCCCGAAGTAAATCCAGTTGAGAACCACTGCTCTATCCAACAATGCAATGTGTTCAACTTGACCCCCCCATTTCCTTCCAGTGTGATGTATTAACCAAATCTCTTTCTTGACTCATTATTTGATCAGTCTTCCAAGAGTTAATACAATTTTACGAAAAATAACCATTTTTATTTCAAAGATGTTTATTGGACGTCATTCACGGAATTAAACATGCATGTAATGTGGTCATTTGACAACATACTACTGTTTGAAGTTTACTAATTGTTGCATAATGCATGCTGTTTAACATGCTATTTTATAAAAAGATAGTAGACAGTATTCAGTTTATATTGCACAGCAGACTAGTAAGCAGTACGGTAGTATTGTGTATATAGTTGTGACGAGGAAGAGGGTGGTCTAATCAGCCGAGGAAAGGGGTAAAGGCAGCCAGATGCAGCAGTTCGAGAGAGAGTGAGCCACACGCAGCTGCCGTGTGTGTGTGTGTGTGTTTATGTTTAAGTTTTTATTAAAATACTACTTTGATGGGAAAAGAGGAGGTGGGAACCGGACGAACCATCAAAGTAAAATTTTACGTTAAATTAAAACATAAACACAAAACACAAACGCACAAACGTGTGCGTGTGGCTCTCTCTCTCTCTCAAACTGCCGCATCCGGCTGCCTTTATCCCTCACCTCGGCTGATAAGCTCGATTGGGGGCTGGGCATGTGTAATCACAGCCTGGCCCCGCCCTCCTCCTCGTCACAGTAGTATAGTACCTAACATAGCCCTTGAGATACAAATGATCAAATGGCCAAATTATACATTTTGTAGTTAGTTATACGAGTGAATATTCTTACATATAATGTTCTCTCATATCCCTCTGAAACATTAAGGTTTTGCAGTTTTATTCACAAAGCTTTACATCTCTCCTCCACCTTACAGTGGATTCAAAGGTCAATTTGCCGCTACCTTCCTACATGCACACTGTCACACACAAAGGTTAACGTGTAAGCGAGGTTGTCAGAAGATCAACTCATTACATCACTGGTGTGTACCTTTAACATGACACGTCACCCTCACACTGTCCCTCTTGTTCTGAGATCATCAAACACTCTACAGAGAGCCCCAAAGGCTATCACTGGGGCTCAACATCAGATGAGATTCTTCCTTGTTACACGATTATGAGTCAATCCATCGTGCTTTATAAGATAACAGCAAGTATTTTACATTTTAAGCACTCATTCTTGAGTCACCCCCTGCTTTCATTTAACAAAGGCGGGTTTTATCCTACAAACGGAAGTCGGCAGTGCTTTTTAAGGTTTTGGGAACTAAGGAATATTTCATGATTCATGACTAGGACCTCTTGCAGAAAGAAAAATATGATTAAGTGACCTGTGTTAAAAGTGGCAAAATGCCATTTCCAAAAGTCATTTTCAAGTCCAAAGGATTTGCTTCATAAGATTTCCACCTCAGGTTCATTGCCCGTTATCATGACGGAGTAATGTATCTTGTAAGAATTTATTGCATACAGCATAAACAGAGAGTAAGTCAAAGGCTAGTATGTGCAGCCTATTTGTTCAGTCATTGTCCCAAAAGCGGACTTTGTATTTGGCAAGGTTTATTTACAGTATGTTAGTGCATATATTTCTAGATGCTTTGCCATAAGCAGGAAGCTAAGAATTTATGTACTGACTCATCTGTTTTACAGAGCCTGCAGAGAATGCAAGCACCAACACAGCACACAAACATGATAAATGTGAACACAATGTTAGACTTGATTTTGAAATCGCCCTTTATTCGTGTTTGGCTCTTCCTGCGTCTGCCTGAGGAAAAATTACAACACATAGTTGTGAACTATTTGCACTCTAAACTAAATAGTGCCAATAATTATAGCAACATTCAGTAACAAGTGTGTGCATTAAAGCTGAATTTTATGAAGGGCTGATTTGAGTCCAGTGAAGTATGTTACCAATATGTACTGTTGTCTTGGCTAATGAAAACAATAAATCAGAATAAGAAAACGAATAAGGCGAATGTGTATGAAACATGAGCTGAGAAAAGAATAGTATTCCATGCAATGAGAGAGAGGGAGAGAGAGTGTGTTTGTGTGTGTGTGTGTAGAGAGAGAGAGAGAGAGAGAGAGAGAGAGACAATAATAAAGAAGCCAGATTTATGATCACACAGCTCTTGGATGTCAGAAGTGATCCCACTGGAGCTGGCAGCAGCCCTTCGGTCATATTTCACTGATGCTGTGGGTCATTTACACTACAACCTTAAGGGAGGGGCAGAGGCTATAAAGCCCAGTGCAAATTTCTTGGATAACCCCAAAGGGAAGGCCTGCTTTGATTTATCGCTGACCCTGTCACTGTCCTGTCTGAGGTTGGATTGTTCTGAACTTGGAAAAACAGTGGAGCTAATCCTCAATAATTACAAGCATTTACATGCAGAAAGTGTTTTCATAGCCTTACTATACTCTCATTCTTCAGGAACGGGTGATGCAAAACGAGTGAAATGATGCCATTACACTCAATAGCTTGTTGGCTTTAAAGACAAATTAACAGCAAGGTCATCAGTTGGGTTAGTGAGGGTTCTTCTTTTTCTTTTAGTGAGCTTGTGATCAGCAGTTTGCAAAAACACACTCATGTACTGAAGTGCATACAATTTTACCATGTTTGAGACAACAGCTGTGTCATTGGCAATAAAATGCATTTTGGGGGGTAGCAAGGGAAACAGAAAGGATAAAGACAGAGGAGACGTGACAAATGTTTTATTTTTGTTATTTTTTATTTTTTTTCATAAGTGGAAATTCTGACAGACAGAATAATGAATGCAGTGATCCTTTGCAGCTTGAACACATCTGCTTTCCAAGGCCATGACAACTACTATGACCATTTATTAAAACTTACAGTAGCCCATTTTCCCAGAAAATAGTCAACCATCTTCGATGAATGGATGAGGGGATTTGTGGGGCATGGGGAGGAACGTACCTTTTAATCCCATCTGTTCAGGGCTAAGGTCAATGAAACAATCAGAATGATTTAGTGTTAAGCACTGAAATAAAATCGATCAGACACATTTTCCTGTCTCTCCAATTGAAGATGAACTGGAAAAAGGAAATATTTTTAATAAAATAAAAAGGTGACTAAAACCTTCGAATCAAGGCCATTGCTAATTTTGCATCCAAATAATAAGATGAGGGGAACAAAACAGAGACAAACACTTAAATTAATTATGCTTTCAAAAAGACATCCTTTTGGAGTTTCAAAGCAGCATTTTTATCCCAATTCCTTGTTTGATTACAATAAGAATTAAAATGGGCACTTTTACAGGCAGGTTTGAGATCAAACCCATTGTTTCATGGAAATAAATGCTTTGCACCAAATATTCTCTGCACTTCATCATCAAACACATCCTGGTTTCTTTTTCTCTTTCTCAATTTCTCCAGCACACCCATATACCTCTATCAGTACTTGCTTTACAGGCCACAATATTGATAATCTCAATGTTCCTGTCTCAGCAGGATTTCAGCAGGATATTGAATGTTGTGGTGTATTCTTTTTCCACAACAGAGGCTGTTAACTAGTGCAGAGGTTAATGAAAGAGCACTATTAATCTCCCTTTAGGTAAGGGAAGGTTTTAAACTCAAACTAACCTACTTGTATAAACCCACAGAGAGATTGTACATATAACAGAGAGAAAAGATCTGCAAAATTATACCTCCAGGCAAAACACTTGTCAGATTAGACCAGAGATAAAATTGGTTAGAGGTTAAATATGAGGCCTAAGCGATTTATTCGTATGTGTGCTTGGCAAATGAAGCATGAATATATATATGTATTGCATACACATAGGCGATATGCATAGGAAATCTTCCTCGTTGACTTTCATTTTGCCTTTGGGGGAACCTAAACCAGAAAGTCAATTAACTCAACCCTTGGGATTTGATAAATGGGTAAAAGATTTAAGAGGAACGGGGGGTGAGGCGAGGATAACAGCTTTTTCTCGAACAATCCATTTTGCTGTCTTCTCATTGCATTATTCTCATTATTCCATCAGTCACGGACATATTAAACATAGTGTCAACAGGCCTTGATTAACTGTCCTCTAGATTTGCCTCTCAAGTGACCTCCATGACTCTTAACCATAATATAATCATGGTAATAGAGTACAGAAAACCCCAAAAAGTATTTGGACGCTTTTGTACACTTAAGTCACCCTTAAAAACGCATTATTTTCATTTAATTAGATAGCAAATATCAAACCATATGGCATCTGCAAACAAATTAAGTCAGAGTTCTAGCAGAGTAACTGTAGTTCATCATATTCTTATTAACTATTAACTTATTCACAAAGTTTGACAACCAGAAAGTGTAACAATACCTATTGTCTTTGAACAGTATATCTATTGTTTTATCATTTAAAACCTTCTTTATGTGAAAAAATGTATTTAAAATAAACGCCACTTGGGTCAATATTTAGTCATATAATGCCAAGACATTCCTACATTTTTCTAGATTTAAGTGTGGTTTAAGTGTGCAAATACTTTTTGGGGCCACTCATATATTATGAGATCATATGCACAAATTTCTTAGGCAAAACATGTTATCCTCATATCTTTAAACATAGTATTTTGATGATAAATAGTTCATTACATTGCCTTTTTTTAATTGAGAGCACTTAAAAAGCATTAAACTTAACTGTGATTTATGATCCTCTGTCATTTATAAATGACAATTTCTCAATTCGAAATTAAAAGGCAGACCACACTCAAATAAGTGCAAGATAAAAATCGATTCTTCCAGCCATCAGTGCTTCCTCCATCAGTATGGTGTGATTTCTTCCCTACCATACTCCACATCATAAAACTTTATTTGCATAGCACTGGGCCATCAAGGAGGATTAATTAACTGTGACATTGGGTGTTAAACAACAGACAGTTGAGTTTATACCAAACAAAGCACAAAATAGATTGAGAAATAAAAGACAAATTGATATGCACAAAACACAGAAAAGGTGTTTACTGGTACAGTTTAAGTACGTTGTGAAGATGAAGTGGAAGGAGGCTGAGTGCAAAATGCAGTGCTGTTATACTTAATGCAAAAACACAAGCAGTGAGTGATTGTCACATGCTGTTATACTGCTGCTCCAGACTTATATTGCTGAATAAGAGGTTAGGCCAATTCAGTAGCAGAATGATACATGAGGTTGTCCAGGTACTAACAGAAAGTAATTCATGAATGCACATACAGCACACACAAATACAGGAGGTTTAGAAATTAACCAGGACAAGGGCAAAAATGCTACAGAAAGTATAACAAAACTTACCCAAATATTTAGAATCCAAAGTGAATTCATGTTTTTATATCTGTTGTCCAACATTTGATAGGCCTAGAATAGAATATTATGAAGCTAATCAAGTTGTGGGTTCAGTACATCTGCAGACACTGTAGTGGCCTGGTGTTGTCAGATTAGTTCTGTACAGTGATTCAAAATCTACAGTGACAGAACATTAAAAGCTGTATAATCTACCATAGTGATTGGCTAATCATTTAAAATCAATATTCTAGCAGAACATTTAATGTGTTAAGCCATCTAGTGTATTATTTACAGCTACTTTTGTATTTGATGTTGCTTTGATTTTATTGTTAGCAGCCATAATTGTTCACATTGGGAATTAATTTAAATGAACCGATTCAATTGAAGTATTTGACATAAACAGTCTCACACACTGGGTGTTTTTAATATAAAATGTCCCTGGAAAACAATTCCAGGGGCAAGTACTGCCCCATAATAAACATTTTAATTTCTCACTTAAACAGAGGAGTTTGTCACAGAACAGAATGCAGTTATCTTGTTTCGAATACAAAAGAATGAAGTAATGGACTCTTCATTTAATGAAAGCAAATGATACGTGACTCATACTAAATTATCTGACAAATACACAATTTATACACACCCACAATAGTTTGTGGTTGTCTGAGAATGTGTGGGTGTTCTGTGATAAGGGGAAACCCCAACACACTTCCAGCCAATTCTTGTGACAGCTGCACAGCTGCTACTGATTGACAGCTCACTACAATCAGGTTGAGGAAAAGCCCTTCCAAAATATGTAGCTGAATATAGACGTTGGCAAGTGATTTCATACCCACACTCAGACACACAAAACAAGTTCTCTCAGAAAGAAATTTGTTTTATTTCTCAGTACAAAGATATACATATTCTGACATGCACACAAACAGTAATAATGCTTGCAAACTGTTTTACAATTGCTTTAGAATGCTATACAATTTTCTGTACACTTTCAAGTATCACATTCTGCCAGCAAACTAAAATGAAGACAACATTTAAAATCTCTCGTTGGTAGTGCAGCTGTGTAAAACATGCACAAAGCATGCCCACAGCTTTTAGAAATGTGTTTATAAAAGCCAAACAAACTCATAAGTATGCTTGTGCACTCTTTTATTATCTCTCTTTATACGCATAGTATATCTACACAATCTTTTTTTAAATAACAGTTCCGGCAAGTCCTGAAATGATTTAAACTTCACTGGTAAGAAATTCTTAAAGAGGCAAAATAATTTGAGCAATTTCTGATGCGCATGTAAAAAGTACAAAAAGAGGTTCCGAAAATTGTTTGAGAAGACTGGAATTTTAGACTGGTCTGTTGTCAGAGGTAGACAGCTGATTAAAACCTGCTGTGGGCAGATAATTGACCTTTGACCTCTGAAATAGTCCTCCATGGCCAGTCTAGATCCTTATAAAGCAGTTTCCATAGCTTCAGGTGTTAGTGAATACAGCACGGTGCAGCGTTTTTACATACGGTCTGTTTTACAACAGCTAGGACGACACATGTATATCTCTGAGAATTTGTATTTCTCTCTGCTACACTTTGGTTAAATATTATTATCTACAACACATTTATATGCAAAAAATTTCCAGAGTAGTGCTTCAGCTCCTCACAGTAAGCACGTACAACCGTGGACTCTGAACAGCCTGTGCTAGAGTTGCCCATTTCCCCCATTTTCTTCTCTCACTCCCCCCATCCCCCATGTGCACCTCTGCCTGTCAGAGTGCATCATGGGAACACTTCAGCCTGCCAGCAGATTGTCCAAGGCTGCCAACGGCACGGATGAATAACTCCTATTCATCATTATCTGAGAAAGAAAGGGGACGAGAGAGAGAGAAAGGCAAGAGTGAAAGAAAGAGAGGAACTGTTAGGATAAGCAACTTACGAATGAAAAAAGATCTAAAGAAAACTTCCAGGCTATATTTCTGATGTCAGAGGTCACATTAATGTTCATGATCGGGAGTTAGCCCTGAACACATATTGCAAATGCCAGGAATACCCTCACATCAATCAGAGGCCGCTACATACACAAGCAGAAACACGCACATGCCTTAACCCAAATTATTTGACCTGACCTTTATGCCCTGGAACTGCTCAAACACTTGCGCAGCGTGTCTTGTATCAGTGAGTCAAGGGTATAAAAACAAAGGAAAAATAACTATGTGGTAGTGTATGCCAAAGACAGCACACCCACGGACTGCCCACAGACAATTCACTGACTGTCTGATGTATTTAGCACAAAAAAATGGCAAGGGCTTGTTGAAATCGCCAGTTCCAATTTGATTGGACGACTTTTCGCAACTTCTGGCTGTCAGGGCACACAGGTTTTCATATCAGTATTAAGGAAATATTAAGCTTCAGTAAAAACTAACCTCAATCGACAGCATTTGTGGCATAATGTTGATTTAACACAAAAATTTTTTTGACTTATCCCTCGTTTATTAAAAAAGAAGCAAAAATCACAATCACAGTTACAGTAGGGCATTCACAACGGGATAGAGTGGGGCAAGTCCACAAACATAAAAATAGACACTGTTTCAAGAGTATAGCCACAAGGCAAAATTGTAAGTGTTAATTAGATTTGAGCATGATAAAATCAGGGATTTACCATTGTTATGCATTTACCAGATTACAGGGTTTACTGGCTTTATGTCATCGTGACAATAAAGTTACACAGATAAGGTTAATAAGCAACTGGCATAGTAAGTTCCTTACTGTAACCACAATTGTTGCTTTTTTTTTTTTTTTTTTAATTAATGAGGGATGTCAAAATTATTATTTGTGGCAATCAACATTATGCTACATATGCTGTCGATTGAGCTCAACTTGTATTAAACCGGTTAATTATATATCTACATGCAGAACTGTATATGCTATATAAGCTTTGTTTTCTGAGTAAAGTCTAAAAAGCAATCAATACTTATTAGAGGTAGACCGATATATCGGTTTTACTGATTAATCAGTGCCGATAGTGCTTTTGCAACTATCGGTTATCTGCAAAAATCTATGCCGATAGTTGCCGATATTTTTTTCACCTCATTTTTGTTTTATTACTTATAAATAAACCTCATTAGGTGAAACATATACATACAAAACTCTTCATCTGATATATAGGCTATAAAAAGCTTAATTTGGTAAATATTTACATCTACAGCATTGTAACGAAGCCAAGTCTTTGTCATTTCAAAATAAGAGTCCTTGGTGTATTTGGGACTTGTTTATAGTAAAAAAAAATGTTTTTTTAAAGTTCCGCATTATGCACCAAATCATATTTTTTCTGGTTATTCTAGGGATTTTGGTTGCACAATAAACTGCTTATGGGATTTTATTAATTTTGGACTCTTTTAGCCTCAATGTCTGTGCCCGTCATAGTATGGAAAGACTAAAAATATTTTTAACATTCTATAAATCAGTTTTAAAAAAACTAACGGCCAATTATCAGCCTTTTCCACCAACTTAGTTATCGGTATCAGCAAAATCCTCTATTGGTCGACCTCTAATACTTATTACTTTTGGACAGCCATAATTTCTAATCGCAAAGTACTGTATATGAACATTGTCCGTTATTTTCCAGTGTTCTCCACACAACTGTTTGCGGAAACTGCTGCTCCCTCATGTGAACTTGTTTATTCAATTCAGTTTTATTAATGTGGTATAATCCATTTCAGATGACCCCACCCCTGCACATATCAGAACGCACTGTAGTTGCTTGCTTTACATGTCAGTCAGTTCTTGGCTAGAATAAACTGCAATGAGAACCAGACTTGATGCCGCAAATGTAAAACTGTTAGACTAACTATCAAGGAGCTAGACAACATAGATACATAAAACGATTCAGGATATTGATTGGGCAATCAGAGAACACATTAAAGCAATGACTGAATAAAAACAGAGGCAGTGTGTTAAAGGGGTCATGGTATGAGGAATTAAAATTTTTGACATGTAAGAGGTTACTGTATTATAAAAACATACTGTAAGTTTCAGAATTAAAAACTTCCTCCTCACTGAAAAAGAGCATTTGTTAAAACCTAGCTGCCAAAACAACTCGTTCTCTACTTCCTCCACATTGGGATGTCACATTATGGTAGACATTTGTATCTGACGCCTCCACAACAACACATAGCAGTTGTGGACACCTCCACAACAACACACCGCCCAGTAGTGGTGAGCAGTGATATGGCAATGACAGAGCAGGTCAGTCAAGAGCAGAGAGCCAATCATAACAGTGGGCATTTACTGTCAAGTCTTTAAAGAGAAGCAGCACCAAAACCAAGTGTTTCTGACAGAGGGTCAGAATGAGGGTGGAAAATGATCATGTTTTACAAATATATGACTGTTTTTGTGAAAAAACACCACTAATGTTATAAGTGAACCTCAAGGAACATATAAAAATAATAAAAAAAGGCATGTCATGATGTCTTTCATTTATCTCTTTGTAAGTGTTTTAGTGTGTGTTTTCAGAGCATTCTCTAAAGTACTTGATTTCCTGCATTGTATGAAATTGTTGCTCTCTCCTACACCCACTTCATTTCTATTTTTCCTTGGTCTATTTCGGCAAATATCAGAGTATAAACGGACCAGTACATTTTCTTTATTACTGTGTGAGACAAAGAACATCAGATGAGATGGTTTACTTTACCTTCTTGGTAAGCTCCATCTGCCATCACTAAATTGAGAATTTTTGGATACAGGTGCTGGTGCTCAGTTCCCAAAATGCTTTGTACCATGCTGGAGCCCATTTCAATGTTCTCATCTTCATCCTCATGAATGGCCTATCAGAATTAACAAACAAACACACTTCATTCAAATAATAACAAAATGTTATACTGGATGAAACCATGCAAGCCAACTAAAGTCCATAACGTGGCAGCATTGTTATTGGTGGTGTGTGACCACTAAAGACCTCCCAGATATGCAGTATGCCTACAATGCATAGAGTACAAAACCACTTAATGTCACTAGGGACACCATGTTGACAGTTAACATAATAACTAAAAACTGATGAAAGACAAGGCCATTTGAAATACATTTGGACTTTAACTGGACAGATTTGGATTGACAATAATTCAGACCTTGATCTTGTTGTAGGCTTGGATGAAGTTCTCAAAGCCCATAGCCTGCTCTAGATGGAAGCGCAGCTCCTCCAGACGACTGAAGATACTGTCCTGTTGCTCTAGATCTTCATCATCCTCTTTCTCACTATCATCTATACTCATACCCATGGAAAGACATAATGCAGACACAGCAAAATCCATCAGGTGAGAATGAATTGTGGAGTACTGGCTGATGCAGTGCTGATCTGTTTTGGTGAGAGTGATATTTGCTAACATCATGACACATTGTAGTCATACAAAGCCAATCAACTGTCAGATTTAATTAGCCAGAAAAAAATATTTTGCTTGATGAACTCAGCACCTGCTTTCATTTCTATGCAACAAAGCTAAGTCTTGAACATGAATGGTTCATTTATGATGCATTTAGGTTATAGTTCTATTGTGCTGCATGTGTCGATGCAGCTCGTAGTGCTGCAGTGTTGTTTTAGTGGCTGCGGTCAGCAATTATTTAGAGTTAGTTGTTATGTTGTGTTGTCCTGTGTTTGCAGATGGAGTTAAGCTTTTGTGTTGTGCTGTGTTAAAATGTGGTTAGTGGTTGTACAGTAGTTGTAATTATTTTTTTGTTATTAACAATTTTTATTGATTCCATTCATAAGACAAACAAACACAACAAAATACGGAATCAATTATATACATTAAACCCCACCCCCTGAAAATTCACCCCACTTCCTATCAAACAAATCCCATTTTCCCAGCCTTCTAAAAATCACCTCCATGAATGTCGCCACCCCGCCCATCTCCCCGCACCACTCCTGAAACGAGGGTGCCCCAGCCGACTTCCATCCCCTGAGGATGATTCGTCTGCCGATCATAACTCCAGCTAGGACCCAACTTTTTAAATGACTATCCCCAATATTAATGACCGCCCCATCGCCTAAGATGCAGAGTCTGGGGCAAAATGAAAATTGAGTGTCCATTTGTCACACATAAAGCTCTGAACCCTCAACCAAAATTCTTGGATCTTAACACATTTCCAAAAAACATGGGTTGTGTCCCTGTCTTCTGATTGGCATTGCCAGCAGGTGGGTGTGTCTTTAAGACCAAGCCTATACAATCTAATGGGGGTCCCATAGACTCGATGTCAAATCTTAAATTGCATCAGACGCACCCTTGCAGCTCTAGAAGTAGACTTGACGTTTTTTCGAATCCTAGCCCACACTCCCTCCTCCAATACCAAGTTTAAATCTTTCTCTCATAATCTCTTAAGAGAAGTTGAAGACTAAGTGTAACTTAACTTCTCCGGTTAGTTTAATAGAAAGGCTTTGCAATGGTGAAATAGGGGCAAGAACTTCCTGTTCAATACAAAACCAGGGAGGGGCTCTCTCACATTTTCTCCGTATGTGGCAACACCTCTAAACTCACCAGGGTGTGATCTGAGACTAAGATGTTTCCAATTGAGCAATCAACAACAGATGAAATGAGGGACTTACAGTAGTTGTAATTCTGTAATGTGGTTATGATTACATTACCTGACTGCCACTCCTCATTGAGTAGGCCTTCGCTGCTGTTTTGTTCTTCATCTTCCTCAACTTCTATTCCATTAGTAACAGGTCCTCCTGGCTCTTCCTCATCATGACTACCATCATCATCTTCCTCAGCTACGCCATTACAACACTTCTCCTCTGGACTGTGTTTGTTGTCACCAGCACCGACCAGCCCATTAAGAACAACCGCCTCTTCATCAGCAGGACTGCCATTGGATCCACTACCTTCATCCTCCTCTTCATCATCATCATCGTCTTCACTGTGCTGTTCCTGGAGGAGCCTCTCCATAGATGCTCTGAGCTCTCGCAAATCATCGTCCTCATACACACTGAAAAAGAGAGAGTTTATCAGTGATGGTGTTTGTGGATACGTGTGTAAGCAGGTATACGTGCATGCATACATGTGCGTGTGTGTATTTCTGTGTGCGTCTTACTCTTCAGTCTCTGACTGCTCATCCGCTTTGTCCTCCAGATCCTCTATCTCCAGGTTGCTTTCAGGAGCAACGGCACCTTCAGGTTCTGCAGCATCATTGAACACTTTACTAAGGTCTGGTAAGGAGCATGTCCTGAGCATCTGATACATCACATACAAACACATTAGAGATATTTCTCTCTTTAGCTCGCAAAGACTACATATTTAAATATTTGAAAACCAAAACAGAAATTGTTCGGCTGTGACGTCACAGTCATGAGCATGTTCACATGTTGGTCCACATCCAAATATTCCATTTGGTATCTAGTAGATATGGAGGATATTCGCCAAACATTGAGCTGTTCTTAGCTGTGAGGTAGCACCTGTGTCTCTGCATAGATCCTAATGTTAGAAACGAATGCCTAAAGTTTATTTTTAACAAGGTCCTGATAATTTCCGGCCGTCACAGTATGGCATATTTCAGCACGGATTGTTTGTGAACCTGTCACAGTGTAATGCTTGTTCTGAAAGGATGAGGCAGTGCCAACTATTCTGTACCAACAGGAAACCCAAGTACGTGTTGTAATTCATTTCACATGCGGAGAATGGGCCTCATTCATGAAAATTTAGTAAATATACGAAAGAATTGGGAGTAATTTCCACGTAAAATGGAGCTTCCCGAAAACTTTATAAAAATAATCATAGTCGACTCCAAACTTCCTGGAATCAAAAAGCCCCACTTTCACATACTTCTTTTGTTTTCGGCAATTCGCATTCTTAGTGCATATTGCCACCTACTGGGCAGAAAGGAGAATTTGTAGTAAAAAAGGATGTATATATTGATCTGTTTCTCACCCACACATATTGTATAGCTTCTGGAGATATAGATTTAACCACTGGAGTCTTATGGATTACTTTTATGCTGACTTTATGTGCATTTTGGAGCTTAAAAAATTTGGTACCAATTTACTTGCATTGTGAGGACATACAAAGCTGAAATATTCTTCTAAAAACAAATGTTGTGTTCAGCAGAAGAAAGAAAGTCATATACATCTGGGATGGCATGAGGGTGAGTAAATGGTGAGAGAATTTTCATTTTTGGGAGAACTATCCCTTTAAAGGTACAGCAGCAAAAATCTGCCTGTTAAAAAGGTGAAGTGTGTAAATTCTATTCAGAATCAGAATCAGAATCAGCTTGATTGCCAAGTATGCTTACACATACAAGGAATTTGTCTTGGTGACAGGAGCTTCCAGTGCACAACAATACAAAACAGCAACAAGACTTAGATAATAATTAAAAAAAATAAATAAATAATAATAATAAAAAAAATTTGAATACAAAAAGTATATATGTATATATATATATATATATATATATATATATATATATATATATATATATATATATATATATATACATACATACACGCACACACACACAAACACACACACATACAATATATTCATATATATACACATACACACATACACACACACACATACACATACATACACATATGTAGTACAAATCTAAATACAAATCTGTTATATACAGTGCAAGTCTCTTTTGTTGGTATATATACTCAAGTCCCTTTAAGGAAAGTCAGGACACTGCAGCTATATTTGTAACACCTACAGGCAGCTAATTTCTAGTCTTGCAAGTACAGCTTAATTAGCAATAAAATATGACAACAATGGCGGGACTGTCAGCACGTCTTGTGCTGATGATAAAATTTATGCCACACACACTGTGCACGAAATGTAGCGGCACATGGAAAAATTTAAGGGTCAAAGAGAGGTTGGAAAATAGTAATGAAAAACTAAATTCCAACTGTTTTTGGTGCAAGAAACAATGGACTCCAGGGAAAAAAGTTAAATGCTACTAAAGTGAAGAATATAGCCCCTTTAATCAACTTGAATTGAACTAGAACAAAAATGCACAACAATCTTCCAACTGCAGTTTGAAGTTGTTCTAATCTAAATTGTGTGCATGAATAAAACAATCTTGCTACTTAACACTCTGCAGAGGGACTTAAAATTCTCTGCACAGAGCAGAGGAGGGTTTTAAAATCAGTGCAGTCATCCATCACCAGCACAGCCGTTGGTTCTCTCACTTGCACACTAGAGAGGAGTGCTGAACTACCGATTAAACAGACTGACAGCCTGCACTGAGAAAGACACCATTTAGTGTGTGTGTGTGTGTGTGTGTGTTCCGCTTGTCTAGTTGTCCGGAGGGTTGGGTGTGAGCAATCCGAAAGGCCAAATGTGAGTGTGTTTGCGAAAGTGTGGGCACGGGTGTGAATGTTAATGTACGTTTGTGAGGAGGACAGAGGAAAGCATTGCTGTGTGTGCATGTGGGATGGGTGAAAGAGTACACAGGCCAGCGCAAAGTCCTTTGGTTTACTGGAATATCAAGGATGTGGAAGAATCGTATTAATAACACTCCACGCAGGAACTCAAACACACACATACTCCAGCAAAGCAATGGCCCAAAGCACATCCACATGCATACATATGCCTGTCCCTAAATGCCCGCACCGTTATGTGCACACAAACACAAATTTTAGTCCATGAAAAAAAACAAAATGACCACAAACAATTTTCTGCACACACTTCAAAAATTGCAAAAATAATTACAGTTTTCAAACTGATTCCAGAAAACTCTCCACATCTACAAATAGATAGTCCCATCCTAAACACACACCCTTGGTTGAACCAATGTTGCGGTGTCGGGCTGGACAGGCACTCAAACAAACAGAGACATATTTTAATAGACAAAGTGTTGTGCTTTTAAGTGAAGTCAACCTACAGGTGTCCTGTAAATAAAAATGACACGCATCAGATTAAACACACATACAAAAATGCACCAAAACTGTTTTACAGTCCTCTCCCAGGACGTTACCTTCTTACTTGTAAGTTTGTTAATTTAAAGGAATGGTTCACCCAAAATTTAGTTCTCTTATCATTTACTCACCCTCATGCATACCCAGATGTGTATGACTTTCCTTCTTCTGCAGAACACAAATTAAGATTTTTAGAAAGAATATCTCAGCTCAGTAGGTCCATACAATTCAAGTGAACGGTTACCAGAACTTTGAAGCTCCAAAAGCACATATAGGTAGCATAAATATAATCCATACGACTCTGAGCCGAGATATTTTCTAAAATTCTTCATTTGTGTTCAGCAGAAGAAAGTCATACACATGGAATGAGGGTGAGTAAATGATGAGAGAGCAACTCAAGCTCAACTACAGCAAATTCCTGCCTTTGTAGTTTATCATCTGCCGTTTCTAAGATGTGGACATAGTGAGTCTTGTTCCATATTTTGTTGTGAAAGCGGTCACACAGAATTTATGATTCATCAATAAGTTTGCACTTACATTTTTATCTAAATTTTGGATACAATTTTTAACCAGCTCGAACACCACATATTTAAAAATCTCCTTCTGGTGGCCTTTGAAATATGGAAATTGTTCAGCCAAATTTTTTTATAAAAATTATTAATAGAAACTGAATATCTAAATGACCAAGAGACTTCCAGAGTAACAAAGATTATTATAAACATCTTAGTTCGATCTGGGATAAGTTCTGCATAAAAATGCAGCTAATTATATGTAGTCAAGGCCTATATAAAGGATGCATTCCATTTACAACTGATCATCTCAATGTAAAATTCCTTTACCCTACACTGAGTGCTTCAGAGGGCTGAAAGGTGTGGGGCTAAAAAATAATGCTCATTTGGAATTTACTTTGTCATTCTTCTGGGAAATTCAGTTTGAAATGAACCTACAGCATGGTTACCAATTATTGTTCTCCATTCAAAGTGCCCTCTGAAGTCATCATTTATGCCATTTGGACTGCATTCATAAATATTAGTTTTTGCTGAAACAGCTTTTGAGAATGGCACACGTGCAAAAATCTGTTAATATGTTATGCTGGCATTGAACAACGAATTTAACACACTGGAGAGTATTTCCATTCTGTGTCTGTGGTCCAGGGGTGTTCCAATGGCAATGCTCACCTTTGGGTTGTTTGCATCAAAGAGGCCGGTGGAGAGGCCGATGAGGAGTGTGTTGTCATGGCAATGAGAGCGCAGCGGAGAGACTGAGCGAGAGCGAGAGGCAACAGAGGAGGAGTCCTCCACAGAGGACTGAGCAGACAGGAGGGCCAATGCTACTGTGCGTCTGTGAGCCGGACTACTGCTTAGTTTTACAAACAGAGATTCATCAGCTAAAGAGAGAGAAAGGAAGTGGTCAATACAAAAACTTGTAGTTTAATTTCACAAAAGAGCTTAATTCAGGCTGGTGTTCTGTAAGCTTCTGAGGCTTAGCATCTTTTGAGAGTAAATGAAGTGTAAAGGAAAAGCCTGCAGCTCTTTGATGTGCTGTATAATGAGGCATGTATGTGTGTGAGGGAGATAAGGATTCTTAGCATTGCTCTTGAGAGTACCTGCAGGTTCAGGCTGTTTCACTTCTCTTTGCGGAATCTCTGTGCACTCTGCTTGTATTCTTCTGCCCTCTTCTGGCCTAATACAAAATTGACATAACAATGATTAAAGAGATAGTTCATTCAAAAATGACAATTCTGTCATCATTTACTCACCCTTATGTCATTCCAAAAAAGAATGTAAGAAAAGAAACAGAAACTGTTCATCTATGGAACCCAAAAGGAGAAGTTTAGCAGAATGTCTGAGCTGCTCTCTTCCATACAAAAAGAGTGGATGGGGACCATGGGTTGTCAAGCTCCAAAAATGCACCATAAAAGCAATCCATATGACTTGTGCACTATATTCCAAGTTTTCTGAACCATGCAATAGCTTTGGGTAAGAAACAGACTTGACAGCTGTAGTCACCATTCACTTTCATTGGAAAAGAGCACCTTGGACATTCTATTTCCATGCTCCTTTTGTGCAAAAAAGTCATGCAGGTTTCGAAAGACATAAGGGCGAGTAGCTGATGACAGAATTTTTCAATTTTGGGGGTTAATGATTCCTTTAAATAATAATAAATCATAATTTAATTACAAAAAATGATTAAACGTTAAAATAACTGCTACATGCTGACACTGCAATAAATGAATTATAAAAATAAAAAAAACACTGACAGGTTTATGAAAAGTTTAGATTTTTTCTACACAAAAATGAAAATGCTTTCATCATTTACTCACCGACTTTCTTCAGCAAAACGCAAATTTTAGAAAAACATCTCCACTCTGTTGGTCCACTTAATGCAAGTGAATGGTAGCCAGAACTAAGTCCTTTTTTTACAATAAATCTCCACTTTCACCAACCCTCCCAAGCGCTCTCCTCTCCTAAGAGTTATTCTTCTTTTGTTTTTGTTGATTCGCATTCATCGTGCATATCGCCAACTACTGGGCAGGGAGGAGAATTTATTGAAAAAATTACTTAAATATTGATCTGTTTCTCACTCACACCTTACATATCTCTTCTGAAGATATTGATTTAACCACTGGAGACGTATGGTTTACATTTATGCTGCCTTTATGTGCTTTTTGGATGTTCAAATTTCTGGCCACCACTTGCACTTTCACTTGCATTGAATGGACCAACAGAGAGGAGATATTTATCTAAAAATCTTTGTGTTTAGTAGAAGAAAAAAAATCATACACATCTGAAATGGCATGAGGGCGAGTAAATGATGAGAGAATTTCCATTTTTAGGTGAACTATCTTCATACTATATGAACGAAAAAAATAGGATATACATTTTTTTATGTCCTTCTGTGCTACTTACACAGCCATTGGAGAGTCATTTGCCCATGCCTGCATTACTTCTGTTGGGAGCTTTGAGGTTTGCTCAGAGGCTTCCTCCAGAACCACAGACTCCAGATCATCAACCTCTGGGAGGAAAGAGAAAAGTTTTTTTTTTTTGCAAAAAAAATTGCTTTAATGTGCAAATAGGACATTAGAGCTCACGACTGGTTATTTTAATTCCTTGCTTTGCTGCGATTACATTGTAATAACCATGAAATAACATGTTTGCAATGTTTAATAATATACAACACATAACATACCCTCTGGCTCACTTTCTCCTGACTGAGGCTTTTGTATATCCTCTGGTGTAGGTGGAATTAGTTCCTGACTTTTAACCTCTGTTGTAATTGGCACCGTCTCCTGACATGTCACTTCTTGTTTGGCATGGCCAGTAGCAGGCTGGCAGGGCTCAGGGAGAGGCACTTGTTTGGCTTCATTAGTGACATCTGTAGACTCTTCAATGGGATTAAGGCTTTCTGATCAAAAGACACAGAAACAAACAGAGGATTAACAGGAAACTGTTGTAGGGCACACATATGGGGCTTTTCCACTGCACGGTACAGCTTGACTCGACTCTGCTCGCTTTTTGGGGGTTGCCCACTGTGGATAGTACCTGGTACCTGATACTTTTTTTAGTGCCACCTCGGTCGAGGTTCCAAGCGAGCCGAACCGATACTAAATGTGACGTCAAAACCCTGCAGATCACTGACTGATCAGAGAGAATCGTCACTACCAGAGTCACTGGATTTGCGACACGGGACATCAACCCGCTAGTTTTAAAGTTAGCAACAGCAATATCATTTGTTCACACGACTTTCGAATTGTAAAAAGAAATGGCTGTGTGCAAAACCATGCCGTGGTCAATAAACGAGGTGCAGACATTCCTCTCATTAGTGACGAACGAAACAACGCAAAACGAAAAAGTCTTTCAGGAAGTGTCTCAGCTGTTGGCCGCACATGGCTACCACCGGACCTACCAATAGTGTAGGGAAAAATTTAAAAAACTTAAGTGACTATAGAACCATCAAGGACCACAATAGCTGGAGTGGTTCAAACAGAAAAAAGTGGAAGTGGTTCGACTAAATGGACGCTATCTATGGCAACAGACCGGCGAGCATGGGGAGGGACAGAGCCCTGGACTCGGCCACGGCGTTGTTGGAGTCCACGATGGAGGATGGGACGTTTTGTTACGTTAACTCTATATTCTGCTTGAAAGCTTCACTTTATTTAGTTGACCAGCTACTGGAAAGCTTGCTTTTAAAACAACCAGGCCAATTTAACTGTTACACTTGTGTAAAATCACCATGCAACAACTGCTTTATGCAGCACAATTAGCTAGTAGCTACAGTTGTGTTATTGTTTATGGTTAGTAATGTTTGTGTCGCGTTTAAGATGATGTCACAGCAGTAGAGGTGGCACAACTATGACGATCAGCCTATAATCCCACCCACGTTGAGGCGGCACTAAACTGTAGTGGAAAAGCAAGCTCAGAAAAGTAAAGCGAGCAGCGTCGAGTCGAACCTTAATGTGCAGTGGAAAAGTGCCAATAGTCAGATTATTCTTGAACACATTAAAAAGATGAATGGAACACTTTGATTAATGACTCACCAGTCAGTGTGTTGTCACAGGTGCTAGCGTGAGCCAGTTGCTGAGTAAAGGATTGGATCTCTGCCTCTTCCAACACCTTCAGAACATCTGAGTCTGGGCTCTGCCCCCAAGCCTTCCTTAGCCCCTCCCCCTGCCAGACATCCATGCGAATGACTTCACCTGCTGTATGCTCTGAAATGCAAGTTAAAAGCAAACAGATAATTGCAAATAAGCACAGCACCTACTGTATAATATACTCACACAAAATCTCAATCACAAGAAATACTGAAAAACCACATGCTTTTAGGCTCTCCAGACAAGGTAACTGTAATTGAAGACTGGAGATTTAGCAAGTGAACTAAAGCTGTGTTTGCACTAGTAACTAAGCTGGTTGCTATAGAGTGGCCTAGAGTTCCAATGCATGCATCACAACATACCCACCATGGATACAAAAAAAAAAATACACACCAATACATAAACTAGTCACCATGTGACATACCAAATAACAATTTTGTAATTAAGTGAATCGTTGCAATAATGGCCAGTTTCATAAAGGTAATGAAAATGCTAAATACTGTATATAGAATAATACAAGTTTAAAGAAACAGATCTCAGGTTTGGAATATGACACAAAAGTTTGGGAAACAAAGCACAAGAGAATCTCAGGATTAGGAAGTACACCTGTAAACTGGCCTTGTGTTGTAAGGCTGGTTTCTTCCAGTGTCTGCTGAGCCACAGACAGCAGAGGGACAGCATCAGTCTGCCATTTCTTCCTGTCTCCACCAGAGGGAGCACTTAGCTCTGGAGACACCGCCTGAGGCACTGAGGAAAAGAAAGAGAACAAACAAAAGAGGTTTCCTGAACATGTGTGGTGCTCTTATAAAATGAATAGCTAAGGGATATATACTTTCTGCTATTACTGAACTACAACACAAGCACAAAAACTATTAAAACACTGATGAGGTGGGTTTGTACCTGCCAAAGTTGCACAGGTTTCTTTCAGTGTCTGTTCAGTTATAGAGAGTATGGGTGGAGCTACAGCCTCCCACTTTCTCCTATCACCACCTGTGGGTGGCCTTTCCTCTGTGGTGGAAGGTTGGACTAGTTGAGGAGTGGAGCTTGGTGCTTTGCTACAAGGTGAGGTAGCATCTTTCTCAGGCTCTTCCTCAAGGGACTGGACCTTTAGATTTAGATTCAGTCTGCAAAGAATCTCCTTCTTTTCACTCTAAAAAAAGAACAACATTACTGCTAATGTTCCTCCACATTATCATTATAGTCATCAACATTAGGGATGTGTCACAATGGTCCATTAACAAATGAGGTCAACTAGTTAATTTACTGGTAGATGTTTTCTTTTTTTAGTTCTGATATGTTTATTGGCTGTGTTTTAATTCAGTCCAATTTGATCGATTTTGAAAATATGTAGCTTTGCACATTCCAAATCAACATGTTCATTGACAATTATTCAATTAAATGTTGCCTCATATTAAAAGTGATGACTTCCAAACATACTACCTCAACAGTACAATTCAATTTACTCTGCTGTATTTCTTACAAATATGTAACTCCCACCTGTACGTCTGATGTTTCTGCTTTAAGGGGGTCCTCTTTCATAAGGGAACTCAGTCCAGATGAAATCTACCAAAAACGAAGACATCAAAATCATGGGATGGCTGCTCTATCAGCAAATGTACTTGGTATCAGAGCAAAAAGTAGGACATTTCTTTGGTTCTATGAGGGACTAACCGCGCCCACATCCTTCAGAGCAGCGGTCATTGAGATGGCTGGAGTGGTGTGTCTTGAGGAAGGTGTGACTTTGGAGGCATCTTCCTGGGGGGTGGGATCTGACTCCTGAGTGGGAGGGACTGCTGGAGGTGGCGCTCCACATACGGCTCCAATACCAACATTTACTCCTCGTGCAACAAGCTGAATACAGGCAAAACCAGTGGGGAAAAAAAATAAAAATCACCTATAAGGTGGTATACAACACGCAAGAGATGAGGAGAGATCAAGATGGATGGAGAAGACTGACAAAAAAAGATGGCATACATGATCCTCCCAAGCTTTCTTCTCTCTTTCATATGCTTCTCTTCTCTTCTTTTCAAGCTGTTCTTTAAGCACTGCAGCACGAGCCTTTGATTGGGCCTAAGACAAAAGACAAAATGCAAGGGACACACAACTTGTTAAATGTTTTTTCGTCTTAACCAGATGTGACACGATGAAGCAACAAGCAATCTTTTCCATGTATGGTAAATGTGTCATGTCACACAGCAGTTTCATGATCAGTGTGGCAAAAAAAATTGCTGGAAACTTGTCGCATTGCACCTGGTTAGGACTCCATGAAACCGTTTGGTTGCTTGTGTAGAGAAATATAATCAAAGCTACACATCATAAGTAAAATGAGAAGGCTTGCCTTCAAAGCCTCAGTCTTCTTCCTCCTGAGAGCTGCCTCTTCACATGACTCCTGACTGTCTGACCCATCACTATCATACTGAAAGACAGAGTGCAAATATTTAAGGACAAACAAGAAGGTAATAATGCACAGAAGAACTGACACAGCTGATCATATTAATACTCTATTGCTGTAAGAAACACTATACAACTGTACACTGGTGCTGCTGCCAAAATTGTCATTTCAACCAGGGCATGTATGTGGGTATTTCCTATGTACCTTCTCTCCTCTGAGGCGAGCTTTGATCTGCTGTCGTTCATTAAAGTTCTGTAGTCTGATTTGCCGCAATCTCGACAGGTATTCCTGAGAAACACACAGATCACGTATCATCTCTCTCTTTGTTCTTTTCCTTTAACAAACATGTACACACAAGAATATGGGCTAGACACATATACAGACTGATGAACTGCAAAGTGAAAGAAAAACAACATTAAATATTGAGGATGTAATGTGGGAACAGCAAACTCAAAAAACAAAACAAAGAGGTGAGCAGCTGAACGAATACAGAACTGAAGTCAAAGCCACTCATTGAGAAGAACCATAAAAGAGCAGTTAGATGGTCTTCAGCTGGCATCCTGCAGTGATTCTGCAGTTATACCCATATCTCCTTTAAAATAATGAAAAAATAATAAAGGACCATGAACAAGGGATGCTGAAGTAGGATAACATCCAAAAAACAAAACAAAACATACATATATACATACATATATGTGTATGTATATATATATATATATATATATATATATATTACATTAAAGCCAATAGGGAATTTGAACAGTGGTAATGAAATAAAGAAAAAATAATGAACTGGTGTGTCACCATCACACACAATAACACATGCCGTCAACACTACCGTGCAGGGACTGGATATCAGGTGGCACTGGTGAGTGGCTGCAGTGAACCGAGCAATGGGGGTTTGAATGATGACGGAGGAGTGAATGGAAAGAGGAGCTTTGTTCGGTCCCAGACTGGACTCCTACCTCCTCCTCTTTGTTGACTCTGGGTCTCCTGCATCGGGCCGAGTTTGTCCAACTCGCAAAGATGGCGGCCAGGTTATGCCGGGCCCCCTATTCAGCCATTGGTTCAACACGATATTACAAAAGCTACATATTAAATGTAATATCAATCACATCACTAACTCCAAAACCCCAGCACTCTCAGGTTATTAAATCCTTCGACACGGGGACAACTGGTTCTACTATCTGAACACTCACATCACTGGGCTAGACTGAGTTGGACACTAAATACAAGTTAAGTACAATCAATCTATTGATAGCATTTTTTGCATAATATTAATAAGTACAGAAAATAATTTATCATCTATAAAACTCGTCCCTTTTTTTATACTTTGTGTCTATCCATTCAATACATTCCATTTTACATTCCATTTGCATTTCTTTCCTACAACAGACAATTATTTATTGCTTTTTCCCATTTTTTGTGGTATTTATTTTCTCCCACCACCCATATATTATCCAGCAAATAAAATAATAATAATAAAATTAAATAAATAATTAAATGTATAAGTTAACCCATGTAGCTTTAAAAAGCTTTAAAAAAGTGAGCTTGCTCAAATGTAAACAGTCTCTTTCTTGTATCATGCAAATAAGATTTAGCATCATAACATGGTCATGACATTTAAGTTGAAAAAATGTATATAACTATACACAAACAAGGTCAGTTAGTGATTCTATCTATCTAGTTTCAAGCAAACATGTATAAAGTTTAAGCAATGTGACTATGTTCAGAGTGTGCAGGTTAATGTTTCTTGCCCGGCCCTGTGGTCTACCATTGCCCTACTGTAACCATGCCTTTTTTAACTGAGGGATAAGTCAATGATTTTACTGTGATAATTAATATTATGCTACAAATGCTGATAAAGTATTTGTATTGAAACTTGTATTGAACTGGAACGTTCCTTTAACCAGAAAAGGTAGAGTTAAAGGAGAAACGACTCTTACCAGCTGACCCTCTGCACGGACTTTATTCTGCATGGCTTCTCTTTTCCGCTGTAGAAAATCCTCCACCTGTTTAGCCCTCTCTGCCGCCAACTGGCCTCGTAATCTAGAGAAAAGATAATAGGGGCGATCACATAACTCAATTTGAAAGCCTTTTGAATTTAAAACATCTATTTACAGAATTTACCAAATAGTGGTGACAAATATCACTGAAGAAACATACGCCTACTGACCTACTGGCATAGTCTTTCTTTGAAATCAGCTCATTTTGGAGACTTGCTTTGCGTGGTTCTCTCTTGACAACGTTTTGGTTGGGGATGCAGGCATGACCATTCAGCGTCCCTGAGTCTGCAGGAGTCCTTTATCAATATTAACATATTGAACAATGTTACCTTCAACAAATAATCAGCAAATTCATCAAAATTCCTTCAAAGAGACAAAAAAAAAAAAAACTAAAACAGCTTTCAACTAGTCCCAGAAAAAAACAACAACCTTACTTTGATAAAAAGTAGTATCTTACATTAATTTATCATTTACATGTGTTTTTATGCTTTGCAAACCTAAACATTTGTTTTTGTGTGATGTATTGAATATTGTCACCAATGTGACACGTTTGTAGCTGGCTAACATATTGGTTGATCAGGATTTGGAAAAATTGCTAAAATTATTTCTGATAGTCATGAAAGTATGTCATTTTTATGAAGGTAGATTACAGATGTAGAATTTCCAGTTATTATAGCGAATTTATAATATTTAAATATGTAAGGAATAATTGACTTCAGCCTGTTTAATTATGAAAAAAAAATAAATAAATGCACACCTGAGGTGTAATGGCCACTCCGCTGTGCCTCGTATGTGTGTCAGCGTGTGTAAGTGTGGGTGAGACGAGAGAGAGAGAGAGAGAGAGAGCACTAGGGTGCTTTTCAACCGAAATATATAGACAAATATTATAAAATATAATATATCAAATATTATAGACATTGTTTGTCATTCTTTTCCATTGTACTTAACCAATGTCTTTGTTTTACTTGGTTATTTTGCTGTGGTAGCCTGTATGGCACTTTGAAATAATGGAAAAAATTTGGCTAAGTGATGTGGAACCATTATGCAGTCAAGACCTGGAACTACTTCATGGCCGTGCGTTTACTGGAAAACAATTGCACCCCTTAGAACGTCCGTCAACCAATCAGAATCAAGCATTCAACAGGCCCCTGGTATAAACAATTATAATGTATATAAATATATTTCTTTCTGAAGCATATTTTATATGTTGCTAAGAAATAAAATGCATAATTGTATGTGATGAGGCCAGTGAAAATGTTGACAGAGTAAGTAATCAGAAAAACTGGCCTGACCGGGCCACCAGAAAAAGTGTTTACCCATTCATCTTATTTCTCATCCCACCTGCTATTGTCCCCTGAAGACTTGGCTCCTTCTACTGCACCATCTTTAGGTGTTGGTTTGGATGGTTTATCAGTGGCTGGGAGGACATGGTCATATGGAGCTCTGCTTGGAGCTAGAGCAGGAGTTGGGGTGGGGCCAGGGAGATAAGGTGTGGCATGTTTGAGTCCAGAGTGAGGGGCAGGGGCTATTCCAGGGGAATGTGCAGCTCCAATGCCACCGGCCCCATACAACTGTGGTGAGAGTGAAAATAACTTTTGAATCGACTGATCTGTTGAGTGTTCTTGAAAATATCCTTTAATGAAGCAACAAGGAACAGAATAGTACCTTGTGCTCAGGACTGCTGCCTCCACTAGAACTGAGAACATGTCTCCAGCCCTGCTCCCGAGCCCGGTTGATTTGGTTCAGCTAAGGTGAAACAAGCCAAAATTTAGGGTTTTAACAGCAACCAATGAAACAAACAGATTTGAATATTGATTTCATTTATTTGAATTGATCAGTTCACCTTTTCCCTCTCAAATCTCTTCATCTGAGCAGCCTTAAGTATTAGCATCTACAGAGAGAAACACAATTATTGCAGATCATTCACTCAAAGGGGCTTTCAGAGAGATATTTAAATGTCTTTCTACCCAAGAGATACATTACTCTATACGTATCCATTACTCTTATGAAACCAGTGAGGTCATCTGTTTAACTTGATGTGAACTGCTGTTCAGAAACAGCCATTCATTCAATCAGTAATGCTACCAACACACGACTCAGAAATCAAGAAAGCCCTCAAGGCTAAAGAACCAATATGATTTTAAGTGAGAGATCAAAATGTTAAGAGCTCAAATATCAATCAGTTAAAAAATAATTGCAATATGTATTTAACAGATAGTTAAGAAACACATGTGCCAAGATTCTTTCTTGAGATCACCTGTTCTCTTTGCTTTCTTTCCCTATCCATCATCTCCATTCGTTTCTTCCTCACTCCTTCCTGAAACAGAACATAACCTTACTTTAGTCCTCGCTCAAATACAACAAACAGTAAATGATATTTTCTATGACTTGTTTGTGACAGATATAGAAATCATTTTAAATGAGACCATAGTGAAAATGTTTATATAAATATTTGATTGGAAAACTCAATGTGGAAGAAAAGAGACATAAGCATAGCCAAATGTCCATATGTATAATTTGTTAAATTGAACAAAATGAACATGAGAAAAAAAAAAAAAAAAGGTGGTTGGTTATAAGGATAGTAAAGAAAGGGGTGAAAAAGAAAGTTTAACTTCCACTGAAGAAAAAAACATTGACAGGATAGGCGTGTGTTCAGAAGACTAGAACAGTGATTAGATTATATACAAAGGGGGTTGGGGTCGGGGAGTGAATACACCTCTTCTATGATGAGCATATTTTCAATTGCTGAGTTCAACTTCAAAGTCATTTTGATATTTTTTCTTCTGGGGCAAAAAGACTATGGGGTGTAACCGTCTGGAGACTGTAAATATACATATACATACATACATATATATATATATATATATATATATACACACACACACACACACACACATATATACATGTAGCCATTTTGTTGTTATGTGACAAAAAAGTATAAAACAGCAATGAACCCTTTAGGCCCTCAAGACTCTCGAAGTAAAAAAATCATTATTTTGTCATGTCATTAAATATAAATATTTTTATAAAAATACATTTTGTTCAGGTCACTTGGTGTGACCCTGAGAAAACTGCCCAGTAGGTGGCGATATGCACGAAGAATGCGAATTACAAAAAACAAAAGGTGAAGAATGTAAAAGTGAAAGTGGAGATTTATAGTAAAAAAAAAAAAAAAAACAGGACTGTTTCTCACTCACACCTATCAAATCACTTTTAAAGACATTGATTTAGGGGACCTGGGTAGCTCAGCGATTATTGATGCTGACTACCACCCCTGGAGTCACAAGTTTGAATCCAGGGTGTGCTGAGTGACTCCAGCCAGGTCTCCTAAGCAAACAAATTGGCCCGGTTGCTAGGGAAGGTAGAGTCACATGGGGTAACCTCCTTGTGGTCGCGATTAGGGGTTCTCGCTCTCAATGGGGCGCGTGGTAAGTTGTGCATGGATTGCGGAGAGTAGCATAAGCCTCCACATTTTGTGAGTCTCTGCGGTATCATTCACAGGGAGCCATGTGATAAGATGCGCGGATTGACTGTCTCAGAAGCGGAGTCAACTGAGACTTGTCCTCTGCCACCTGGATTAAGGTGAGTAACCGCACCACCATGAGGACCTAGTAAGTAGTGGGAATTGGGCATTCCAAATTGGGAGAAAAGGGGATACATTTTTTTTTTTTTTTAAAAGACATGGATTTAACCACTGGAGTCATTTATATTACCTTTATGCTGACTTTGCGCTTTTTGGAGCTTCAAAGTTTAGTCACCATTCACTTGCATTGTATGAACCTACAGAGCTGAGATATACTTCTAAAAATCTTTGTTTGTGTTCTGCGGAAGAAAGTAACACATCTGGGATGCATAAGGGTGAGTAAATGATGTGAGAATTTTCTTTTTTGGGTGAACTATCCCTTTAAATGTTTTTCTAAAAGGCACAATGCTGAAAGGTGATGGGTTGTCCTTGGCAGGGTTGAATCTATAACCTTATGGTTACAATCCCAGATCTTTACCCACTAGGCTAAACCACCCAATTATTTATCAAAACCTGTACTAAATGAGACACACAGGATTAACTTGTACAAGGATTTCTGAGATAGGGCTTAAAATGAACTGGTTGAGGACAAAAATGATCTGTGTTAGGGTTAAGTGGGTTGAAAGGACCAGTGCCAAGTTACATAAAGCACCTTAAGAGCAGTTTTCCCCTTAAGATCACCCTAAGAAAATAACCCTTAAGTGTTCCTTAACTGCCATTTACCTAGTATTTCTTAAGGTTAGCAAAACTTCACCTTAAGTGTCGGTTAAGAGTTACAAGGTTTCTAAAAATGAAGAAATGGCCAAGTTTATAGAACCAACTGAAGACTAGTGTGCTAAGGCGATTCTGCGTGTTAGAGAACCCTTTAGACTATCTTATAGCAATGAAAAACTATTACAGGAGTACAGATTTGACCGTCACACAATATGGGATATTGCTAACAAGCTGGAGGGCGATCTACAGTGATAAGAACACACACTTTCCAGAAGTGTGCCTAGTTTTACCTGCTCTCTGCATTTTTACAAACTATACGAATGGATGCATTAAAATCATATTGAAATGAATTTGCAATATATTGCGAATATTTATACAGTTGAAGTCAGAAGTTCACATACACCTTAGCCAAATACATTTAAACTCAGTTTTTCACAATTCCTAACATTTAATCGTAGAAAACATTCCCTGTCTTAGGTCAGTTAGGATCACTACTTTATTTTAAGAATGTGAAATGCTTTTATTTCTTTCATCACATTCCCAGTGGGTCAGAAGTTTACAAGTCAAGTGGGTTTTTATTGTCATTCCTCTATAAAGCTTATATACATTATATACATTTACATACACTTTGTTAGTATTTGGTAGCATTGCCTTTAAATTATTTAACTTGGGTCAAACGATTTGGGTAGCCTTCCACAAGCTTCTCACAATAAGTTGCTAGAATTTTGGCCCATTCCTCCAGACAGAACTGGTGTACTGTAACTGAGTCACACACGCTTTTTCAGTTCTGCCCACTAATTTTCTATCAGATTGAGGTCAGGGCTTTGTGATGGCCACTCCAATATCTTTACTTTGTTGTCCTTAAGCCATTTTGCCACAACTTTGGAGGTATGCTTGGGGTCACTGTCCATTTGGAAGACCCATTTGCAACTGAGCTTTAACGTCTTAAGATGTTTCTTCAATATATCCACATAATTTTCCTTCCTCATGATGCAATCTATATTGTAAAGTGCACCAGTCCCTCCTGCAGCAAAGCACCCCCACAACATGATGCTTCCACCACAATGCTTCACGGTTGGGATGGTGTTCTTCGGCTTGCAAGCCTCACCCTTTTTCCTCCAAACATAATGATGGTCATTTATGGTCAAAAAGTTCAATTTTTGTTTCATCAGACCAGAGTAAATTTCTCAAAAATGTAAGATATTTGTCCCCATGTGCACTCGCAAATTGTAGTCTGGCTTTTTTATGGCTGTTTTGGAGCAGTGGCTTCTTCCTTGCTGAGCAGCCTTTCAGGTTATGTCGATATAGGGCTCGTTGGATATAGATACTTGTCTACCCATTTCCTCCAGCATCTTGCTGATGTTCTGGGATTGATTTACACTTCTTGCACCAAACTACGTTCATCTCTAGGAGACAGAATGCGTCTCCTTCCTGAGTGGTATTATGGCTGCGTGGTCCCATGGTGTTTATACTTGCATACTATTGTTTGTACAGATGAACGTGGTACCTTCAGGCATTTGGAAATTGCTCCTAAGGATGAACCAGACTTGTGGAGGTCCACAATTTTTTTTCTGAGGTCTTGGCTGATTTCTTTTGATTTTCCTATAAGCAAAATGGCACCGAGTTTGAAGGTAGGCCTTAAAATACATCCACAGGTACACCTCCAATTCAGTACACCTCCTATCAGAAGCTAATTGCCTAAAGGTTTGACATCATTTTCTGGAATTTTCCAAGCTGCTTAAAGGCACAGTTAACTTAGTGAATGTAAACTTTTGACCCACTGGAATTGTGATATAGTCAATTAAAAGTAGTCAACTCTTAAAACTTGCCAAAACTATAGTTTGCTAATATGAAATCTGTGGAGTGGTTAAAAAATGAGTTTTAATGACTTCAACTGTATGTATCCGACAGCCCTACTGACCACCACATATTTTTAATTTGGGATGGTAATCAGTTCTCTGCACAGTTATATACAAGCATCTTAACATCTTGCAACTCTAATCCAACTCTTACTGGGCACAGTCATTCAAATTCAAAGGTGTCTTTCTCAAGAGGGTGCTTACTGGCAGTAAAAGCAGAATCCTTCATTAAATGGTCTGCATGCAAAACTCAGGGCGTTTTTTGACTTACACAGGAAAGATTTGTACACAAAAAAGTGTTCGATTCTATTAATTTTGAGGATTGTACCTCAGATACAAATGGAAATCCGCCCGTGTAACCTCCAAGAATGAGTTAGAAAAATTATTTATGCAGTAATCACATACGATTGTGATTTGTGCATCCTCTTGACATGTGCTGAGAAAAGTAACAGGTGCCATGTGACAACACCGTTTAAGCGATGCTTCAGAAGAAATCGGATAATAATTGACACATGAAAAGTGTTTTCTATATGGTAAAATTGCTCATATTTTTATAAGGACACTTCCGATCTTCTGAAAGTTGGCAGAGACGTGCTGTGTCCATGATAACAGTAAAGTTGTATTACGGTAAAACCTGGCTCACTGTAGTAAATGTCTTAATGATTTCCCTTACCTAAGAGAAGTGTCTAAGTTATTATATGCAACACCCTCAAGTCATTCCCTTTGGTAAGGGGAAATCACGCTTTAAGTGTTCTACTTAAGGGAAAAACTTAAAGTGTTTTATGCAACCGGGCACAGGGCTGGGTATAAGTACAGTGGGCTGTATATAGGGGCGCTCTCTGAGGTACCTCATGCTTTCTCCTCTCCTCCTCCACTCGACTCAGTCTCCTCTGAGCTGCTGCGGGAGGGGGGGCCTGGACAACACATGACATCGGAGGCGAGGATCAGAGGTCTCTCGCTCTCATACATAGTACATACATAGTATTGCTCTCCTTGCTCAGAAAACCTTCCCCTCAATGCCCCTACTTAACATTCAGGCTCAGTGTTAATTCATGGGCAAACCATGGGGATGGATTAGCCAGTGGAACTCATGGTTCTCCCTTTCCCCATCAGGCCCATGGCTCTCACCTTTTTGACTGGTTTCCTTGCAGCATCTGGGACCTTCCTGATAGCTTCAGATGGTCTTCGAGCAGTTAAAGGCACTCCATATTTTGCGGCTGGCTTGGTGATTTTCTGAGCTGGGGAGATTGGGATGGGGCTAGGGGCGGGGCGTTTGGCTGGGGAGTGCAGAGAAAAGGGGCATTTTCAAAAAGTGATTTGTAGCCAAGCCTTTCACTTCTATAGACCTTATTAACAGTAGTGCCATCTTTGATTTTTAACATGAATGAAAATGAGTCTGTGAGGGATAGACTTCAATGACACGTGCTGTATAAAGCTCCTAGATCCCATCTAATTTTCAGATAACTCGTGATGTCTGACGTTTTTTTGTCTACTGAATGTTCTAGGAAAGATATTTTTTTTCAATGTTTTTTTCTGTGGAACGATCCAAAAAACACTTTAAACTGCAGTCCAGAAAAAAATAAAAATAAAAATAAAGTCATGGTATGTTTACGGGGCATAAGAGATATTTGGTATTTGATTGACAGGAGATCAAGAGAACCATTTAACAAAATACTTCATGCACATCTCAATAATTCATTACTGCATACTGAATATGCAATTGTGAGAGAATGTGTTTACCTGGTACACCCTGGGCCACACTCATTTTAGGCTGATTAAGATGAAGTGAGCGGCTGAATTCCTGAGCAATGAGCTGCAACACACAAGGGGACATTTAAACAACATGCTGGAAAAGGTCTGGAATTAGAATTAGACCTGAGAGTTATATAGCATGTGAGTTACCAGGCACAAACTGTTGATATGATTCATCAAACTGCTAATTGAATGTGTGTGTGCGTGCGTGTCACCTGAGGGCTGAGAAACTTGTGAATCCTGCGTGCAAGAAAAGGCTTGTCCAAAATGGCAGAGACGGAGGGTCTCTCCCGGGGGTTGCGCTTGAACAGCTGGGCCAGGAGAGAACGCAGGTCTAGTGAGTAATGCACTGAAACAAGTGGGTACGAACCACGGATGATCTTCAACACCAGGTTCTTCATGTTTCCTGCCTCAAACTGAGCAAGAAAGACATAATTGATCATGATCATCTCATCTAACAAACTCAACATGAAAACAGCATATTCACTCAAGTTAAATATAACAGAACCCTAAATGTAAATGTAATATCATTGCATACATTTAATTTACATATGCAGAACGTAAATTTCCTTAATCTACTTGCTTTGGGACTACCTGAATCATTTTCAGTGGCCATAATCTGATGTACAGAAATCCAGATCCAGATAGACATTGGAACAGACATTCAAAATTAATGCAAGCGCTTTTTGTAGTCTAACATTATCTGTCCACGTAGTTTATTTACTTTAGTTCTTTACTTAGTTTAAATATGTTTAATTCTTAATATCACATTGTATGCCAGAAAAAAAACACTATAAATGGTCAAAAAATAAATGTGCATAAATGTAAATAAATTTGTAAAAAATGTGTAAAAATGTGCAATCGTATTATGGCGTAACAATACCATGTAATAATATTTTTAATACAGTTATTAAACATTAATACATTTTAATACATCATCTCATTTTTAAATCCGTCGAAATTTCACTCAACTCTCGACTGTCAGACTGTAAAATATTAGTCTCCTCAGAATATTTATGGTGTAAATAATGAAAGAAGGGAGAGAGGGATGGGGAGAGCAAGAGGAGTCCTACATACAGAGAGAGATTTAACAGACATTAAAGGGCTGGTTCTGTTTTATCATTCACATAAAAAAAAGCACACTTATTCAAAAACCTCTTACACACAGAAACTAGACTTGAGAGCATGAGGTACTTACAGCATGCTTAAGCGTACACATTTCATATAGGACACATCCCAGGGCCCAGATATCACTAGGGGGAGACCCGATAGAATGAAGGAGAAAGAAATAGAAAGAGAAGGCAAAAAAACAAATCAGACAGAAAGGGAGGAAGTGGGACAAATGGTAAATTGTGGGGTGGAGCATGTGCATAACTCACACACGCACACATGCAAACGCGCACGCTCCACCATAAAGCATATAAAAGCATCTAGTGATCTTGAATACCATTGAACAACCTTAAGCCTTACACAAACTCATGTAGAATGCATAAAAACTGAGCTAATAATTCAGATATATATAACTTGTAACTAATACAGCCTGTGTTCATCAACAGTGGTCAAAAGTAGCTTTAAGAATATTCAGACTGATTAAGTTAAACACAGTGCAGGAACAAAGAACTATAATGGGATCGATATGTACAATAGCTGAAGGGATCAGACACACATTCATAAAAACACATACAGATAAGTGCTTTACCTCTTGTTGTTGTATGGTTTATTTTCACATATCTCTGGTGACAGGTAGTAAGGTGTGCCGATACAGGTCCTTGCCAACTCCACAGTGCTGCACACATAACCACACTGTCCATGAATACAATTCTCACAGAATATACTATGTTTTGTGTGTGTGAAATCAATTTGAAATGGTGAGTGAATATTACAGCGCCTTGCCTGTTCAAAACTCTGGCGATTCCAAAGTCCCCCAGCTGTACAGTACCATCTTTGGTCAGAAAAATATTCTTAAAAGAAAACAAAAGCAGAAACCATGCATTAGGCACATGTCAGAATCTAAGGACACTGTGCATTTGACACTAAGTGTTGTTTTGTAAGAGAAAGAACAGTACCTGTGATTTGATGTCCCTGTGTAGGATTTTGCGATCATGTACGTGTTTAAGAGCCAGGCAGATCTGCACAAACCAGTCGAGAATCTTCCAGAAAACAACAGATAGGGAATCAATACCTCAGACAACAACATTTTGAGATGATTCTTGTTATTAAATTTACTGCCACCCTGCAACAAACTTACTATATAATAGTGAGCAAAATTCAGCAACAGTTGTGCTGTCAGCTATTGTACATTTGGATCTTAATAAAATATTTCTGTTTTGCTATTTATCTATTTTTGGTTGTTGGATGATGAACTGCAATTGACGTGTTTATATTTTCCTCTCACCTGTTCCTCTTGGAAGAGAGACCCTTTTTGATTATTGATCTTCTTAAACAGGTCTCCTCCCTCACAGTAGTCCATTACTATGTACAAACAACCACTCTCTGCAGGAGAAAAAATGACTGCTCTTTAATGACAAATTAACAGCAATGGTTCAGTTCACAGCTTTAGTGGCTCCTTCACATTTAAAGCTGGAATGTGTAAAAAAAAAAAAATGTATGAAGTTAAAGTACTGTATTCTATCCCAGTTTAATATCCAAAGTCAATCACCAGTAAACATTTATACGTTGATTTGACTATCCTGACCACCCTGACCAAGCAACACTGGCTAGTTCTCCTGCTAATTAGGGCTGCAACTAACGATTATTTTGATAATCGACTAATCTACGATTATTCAACTATTCGGGCGATTATTAAAAAGATCATTAGCTTTTAACCGACTATTCAGCTTGTACCTTGACTTAAAAGGTTGTATAAACATTCTTACTAATAAGGCTGCATAATTAATCGAAAAACTAATCGCGATTACGGCTGCCATGACTATGTAATCGTGAAAACTGACGATTACAGCGTTCAATTTACGTCTGCTCCTGTTGTGTCAATGGTTTCTATTTACAATGTGTTTTTGCAATGGTTGAGTATTCTAACCAATAACTAACATGTCTGTTGAGCAATGAAACAGCAATGGCCAATCAGAGCCGCATAAATTAGCACTCCGTCCTATCAGTAATGACAACTGATCCTAATGCGCATGTTTTAAACCATCTGAATGCCCAGATGCTTGCTTTATGTCCTACCTCTGTTCACGGTGGCACACGAACATTAATACTGCAGAAACATCACCTGACACTTGAAAACAAGCTGTAGAATAAGAGCGAAAAGCACTTGAAACAAATGAGAAACACAACAAAAATAAAACGATCCCGTTCTAATCAAGGCGTAGACGCGGTGTAAATAATTTATTTATTATGCTGATTTAGACAGATAACATAGATATTCGCGAGAGTACAGGACTTTGTGAGGAGCGTCATTGAGCTCGTGTCGAAATGCAGGTCTCAAACAGTGTAAACCTGCAGTGAGTGACAGCTTCAGACATTGTAATGGGAAAGTTTGTCGCGTTGCTCAATTTCTGTGCACAATTTATTAAAAATGTAATAACAGTTTTGTTTTGTCATGTTAATAAGTAGCAAAGTTACAAAATAGCAATAAAGTAATTCAGCGTAACTGTTCTAAGTTTGTTTTGGAGGTGTAGCCAAGATAAAGAATATTGCATGAATAGCATATTTCAGGAATCACCTTCATTGTTATCGTGTCTGCTCTAATAAGACCCATTTGCCACACAACTGGTATTAGTAGATTTAACATTTTTACGAATCGCACAAACTCCGATCGCAAATGATTGTTTTTAATTTCCAAAGTGCAACCACTGAGGCCAAAAACGATCTAACGATGATCTTACATGAACAAGATCACCACTGAAGATCTAACGGGATGAATGGTCCCATCTTGCCACCAAAGGGCTTACTGAACGCAGTAAGTAACTTGGTCAATTTAAATCGGCTGTTAATAAGTTTGAATATTGAATATGTCATATTATTTACTGTATGTTGACTAATAATTTAAGCTGTAATTTAGCAATCATTTAATTTATTCTATACCATAGATATCCATTTAATTCATTTTTATTTGGCCTAACATTAACAAACATTATTACACTATTTAATGCTTAAAAGAAACTGGAGAGCAGCTCATATCAACCACTGAAATCTGCTACTCTGAAGAACAACATGGTTGCTTGCTTTGTGATGTCACAGTAATTTAATATTACAATATCAAGGGCAATAATCGACAATTATGATTTTTGCTATAAACGTGCAGCCCTACTTACTAATAATAAAGAGGACAAAATCATATTTTAAAAATACCTCTAAATGACATTCATTGAATTAAAGGAAAAAAATACTTTTTATTATGTTTAATTCAGTGAAATCATTCACTGCAGAAAAATCATATTGTAATCAAGTGTTTTGTCTTGTTTTCCATTTAAAAATATCTAAAAATCCTTAAAACAGGATACATTTACCTGAGAAACCACATATAAGATATTTAGACTTGATTTTCACTTGGTTATACTTCTGCGAGTGCAGTAAAGACAAAATATACATATATTCAAGATCTATTCTCTAAAAGCAAGTCTAAATATATGTTGCTTCTCAGGTAAATGTCTCATTTTAAGGATTTTTAGATATTTTAAAATATTGAAATATTTAATATTATATTCAACATTCTCAGACAACAAATTTGTCTTCTGCAGTATAGCTCCTAAATGTACTTTATTTTAAAGGAGTTTTAGATATTTATATTGGAAAACAAGCCAAAACAACAACAAATCAAAAAAGTATTTAGTTGCAGTGTAGATAATGGATGACGACTACCCTCTCTCATCATTTGTTCACATTGATCCATCTTTAACTCTCAAAAAACAAACTCTCTCTTCTTAATAGAGCTGCATATCGCAGATTTTCTTCACAAAAAGATACACACTGTAACACATATGTATTATGATTCACTTTGTGGCGAGCCATCATGTTATAATCTAGCTGCAGCAAGCGTGCGCGAGGGACGAGCATGCCCGCCCCAGAGTGTGCCACAGCTGGGTGCAGTTTCAATCTCTCCCCCTTAGATCGGGTCACTTCACGCGACTCATAGAAGCGGCGCTGAACGCACAGAGACATGCCAGTTTCAGAGTATATACTTATTTACATTACCTGCTTCCTTATTATTTGAACTTAAATAAAGGATGCATTAAAGATATAACAGTGAGGTGTTTCCTTTAAAGACACTCTGACATGAAAGTTTTGCTTCAGTGGGATGGCAGCTCCGGCTCTGCTGTATTTCACAATGGGAGTGCCTCTGTTTACTTATTTTGTATTTTTGCATTATAGTTTCCTCATACTTTGCGATCTACATCACCTGAAGCTGTTTGGAAAGTTTAGTGCGTCTGGACTGTGAGCTGCTTCCTCTCCTCAGTCAGGCGCGAACTGCAGTGCTGCTCTCACGTGTCATCATTACAGTTTAATGTGATCTCATGTTACGTTAAATGAGATCAAATGACTATTCGACAATTAAAAGTTTTATCAACATTTTTTTTATTTATTGTCGATAACGCCGACTAATCGTATCAGCCCTACTGTTAATTTCATTAAAGGTGCACTCAGTAATTTTTTCCCCATTAAACATTTTCACTCCTAAAGAATCATGACCACTTACATGAGATGAGGACTCTAGTCATATCAGGAACCTTATAAAAGCTCTTTTATTCTACATGAGGCAGGGGCGCCCTCATGGGGGCTGCCATTTTAGAATCACATTACCGGCTGAATACTACTCGCTTAATCTCAGTAACCATCTTGTTATTGGACACTTTCACTCTTGGATTAAATGAATCATGGCTGATTGTGAAAAGTGAATTTCTACAATGGGACCTTTAACTAAAAACTATTGATTTTGAATGATGCTGCATACACCCCACTAGATGTCACTATAAGTCCAAGATGACAAGCAAAAAGTTATTGAGTGCACCTTTTACATTTACACTTGAGAGCATAAGTTTGCATCCCCCTGGCAGAACCTGCAAGATGTTCAACAAATTAAAAAATAATAAATATTAGCATATTTTGTTTTTTATTTAATACTGCCTTGATAAAGCTATTTGACATAACAGATATTTACATTTACTCCACAAGACAAAATAATAAATCATTTACACAAATTATCCTTTTGGTGTGTTGCTTCCTTGATAATCAATGACTGTTTGCATCTTTTGTGATAGTCGTGCGTGAGTCCCTGCTTTGTCCCGAGCAGTGAAGCTGGCCACTCTGCTTAAGATAAATCCATGGTACTGCACGTTCTTTGGTTTCCCGGCATCTTCTGCATATCTGAGTTCTTCCCAATAGTGGCTGTATGATGTTGATATACAGCTTTTGACATTTTGAGGGGCTCAGACACAACTACTACAAAAGGTGGAAACATTCACTGATCTCAAGAAAGCAAAGCATTACATGTTTATTAAAATGAAAATTCTCTCATAATTTGCTAACCCTCATGCCATCTCAGATATGTATGACTTTCTTCTGCAGAGCACAAATGAAGATTTTTAGAAGAATATCTCAGCTCTGTAGGTCCATACAATGCAAGTGAATGGTGATGAGAACTTTGAATCTCCAGAAAGTACATAAATCTAATCCATAAGTCTCCAGTGGTTTAATCCATGTCTTCTGAAGCAATATGATAGGCGTGGGTGTGAAACAGATCAATATTTAAATCTTTTTTTACAATATATCTTAGCTTTCACTTCTTTCTTTTGTTTTTTGTAACTTGTGCATATCGCAACCTACTGGTCGGAGCTGGTAAAAGGTGGAGATTTATAGTAAAAAAGGACTTAAATATTGTTCTGTTTCACACCCACACCTATCATTACTTCAGAAGATATGGATTTAACCACTGGAGTCTTATGGATTAGATTTATGTACTTTTTGGAGATTCAAAGTTCTCATCACCATTCACTTGCATTGTATGGACCTACAGAGCTGAGATATTCTTATAAAAATCTTTGGGTTCCGCTGAAGAAAGAAAGTCATACACATCTGAGACAGTATGAGGGTGACTAAATGATGAGAGAATTTTAATTTTTGGGTGAACTATTCCTTTAAGAATCAAGGCGATCATGTAAACTTTGGATGGTTTGTGTAGACTGTTATAATTTTGTTTTGTGGGATATATATAAATATCTGTAATGCAGCTTCTGAAGGGCAGTAATAAATAAAATAATATGACCTTTCACCTCTTATAGTTGTATACATTCTGAAAGGGATGTGTAAACTGGTGAGACAAAAGGGGGATGCAAACTTACGCACTCAACTGTATATAACCATGTCACTAACTACCCTGCAATTTGGATGTCAGAGGCACTGCATGACTTTATGAAGAGAAACTATCATTAGCTCAACGACATCCTCTCCACAATTTAATTCAAGAGCCTGGACCTCCACCAGATCATGCAGAACTCATCTGGCAATCAATCAGAGACCTCCCTTTAGAAACAGACAAGGAGTCTAGTTTGTGCAGGAAATAATGTTCTCAGAATAATCAAGATCTGTCAACTAAACATTGCTCACTCTTAAACATGCATTTGTCATGCCAGAGCTGGGCAGCAAAGTGTCACATTTTAATATCACTTCTGCATCGAATGAGACATATTTACCTTCAAAGGATTCCTTGTACTGGACAATGTTAGGATGACTCATGTTGGCCAGAACTGACACCTCTTTACGTGACTCTTGTCTTTCTTTGTTGGACATCTGAAGAACAGTGTATGTAAAGGGAAGATCATGTTTTGACTGTCCATCCAGTTCAGCAAAAGAATCAATATATATCTTTAGGACTGCCTATTATCATATCACCCAGTCATGTGATGTTTAAGAAAAGGAGGTCATTGGTTTACCCTGGAGATGCCAATCTCCTTGATAACATATTGTCGGCCATCTGCCCTTGACTTGACCAGGATGGCTTTCCCAAAGGATCCCTCCCCAATTTTCTTCAACCTCTCATATTTATCCATGTCTGTGCAGTTGAATACTTCTCATGCTGGGAACAAAACACACACACATACGCAATGAACGCATCAGCAAATAATACTCAGAAAAAGGTACTTAAAAAAGAGCAATCAAAGGAAAGTCACAGAAAAAAGATGAGCAAAAAACTATTCTAATGACAGCATTCTTTGTCTGATGATGCATTTTGCAAGTCACATTCAGCTGCATATGGGAGCTCCACAAGCCTGTCATTCATTCACGGTGCCAGCAGAAATTATTAAACCAACTCAAGCAGAGCACCTCCTGATGAGTGAAAAGTTCATTTTATTTCCACACAGAATCCAGCTGCATGCTGGGAATCACTATAGCTGTCATCTGGCCTTGACAATTTTAATCAAACCTATGGGATACAGCCATGGTGGACAAACTATGCCAAACAAAAAGCTGAAGAGGGCCAGACAGTATAAAGAGGCTAATTAATTAAATATGACATGTCAGAATTACCCACCACCCTTGAAAGGGGGAGAAGGGACCAAAGAGGAGATAACGGAAGAATCAGACACAGAGAGAAAAATCGTGTAAGAACACTTTCAAGCTGTCCACTGCATTCAAATAACAGAGTACAACATCAAGCAGAGAGAGAGAGAGACTACTGAGATCAGTTATTACTGCGCTTACACAAACAACAAGATATGTTATAGGGGTTGACAAATGACAGCAATAAAAATATCATAACATAAGCACATGATAAACATAGGACTGCAATGTTTTAAAAGCATCTAGCCGGTTTCTGGGCCTTGAACGATCAGCTAGTCGCTAGCCAAACTAATGATAACACAACCACCAACAGAGTGCTTCGCAAACTGCAAAGCAAAACGAGCAGTCGCTTTGACACCCTACAAAATGACACTGAGGGGCACTTTAAAGCAGAGCACTGCCATATTAAATGAATAAAACAGACACAATGTGACAAACATAATCATTTCTTACCTTCTATTTTCCAGATAAACAGCGAGCACTGGCAGCATCAGCACAGCTCACATAAAGATTTTCGACAGGGAGGGCGGTCTCAAGCGGGCAGGCGGGACAACTCGATTATAAGGAGTGATGCGATTGGTCCTCGCACACGTTAACTCTGAGGTGATAGGGTGAAACAAATGTCACTCAAAACTCAAGTTTGTCTGCAATGTTTGGTGCAAAATTTCCCCTTAGCAACCGTCACCGCTTGGTACACGTTCATGGAGAGACTATCCACTTTCATCGCCTTTACCTGAAGAGCTTTTGAAAAGTGCAAGACAAAAGGATTAAACTGGATCAATTATTTTATGGTGAACAGCAGTTGTGATCTACAAAGCATATTGCATTTGTCATGTCATAAAAGTTTAGAAAAATATTGAATTATTAATATTTGCTTGTTTTAAATTATATATATATATATATATATATATATATATATATATATATATATATATATATATATATATATATATAACCCGATAGAGGGAGTCACGTGACGCCATGCGAGACTCGGACGTGTGAACGGGGAGCTCTGCGCACTTTGCTAGTTTTAACACTTTTAATGACATAAACCGGTGAGATTCGTTACACTCTGTTACATAACTGTTCTAGGAGGACAATATTTCAAAGAATTAAAAATCCTCGGGCTCTGGAGACATTAAAAGACAATTACATGCTCAAGTTGACGCCCCCGAGCAGGCCGCGAACCAGGTAGTCGATTTAGGGTGCTTTCACACTGGCAGTTTAGTTCGAAACACAGCACGGTTCGCATGAAAAATTGGTAATGTGAAAGCTGTCATGCGGACCGGGCAGCGCACCGCGGTACCGAAGCCGAGACTACCTGTAGGAGGTGGTCTGAGTTCGGTTGCAATGGAACTGTAGCGCGATTCACGTGAATGTGAAAGCAACTCAGACTCGGTGCGCACTCGTTCAGGAAGTAAAGTAACCTGCGCGTTTTAGCCGATGACGACATCTATCTATCTATCTATCTATACACCTTATAAATACTATATATAAATACTATTATAGGTTATAAATATAGGGTATAATAGGAGATGACAGTGGCGATAACTTCACCTTGGACACCAGCGTAAGCGTGCAGTGTAAACAAAGATGCAAATGAATTCCTTGCAATCAGCCGTCTCCTCAAAAAACGCTGTTTGCAAGTAGCAGCAAGCCGCCTTCCCCTGGACATCTGATGATTACACCATGAAGCGCACATATACACAGTTTTCGTTCACTCTGCTGTGCATAATGGCACCAAAAAAACAAAAAGTATGATGAGTCGCGTTGTGTTCTCCATGCGTGTTTGTGATGAAGTAAGATGAACGCAAATGGACCGGGGTTCGATAGAATCAAGTGAGTGTGAAACCAGACCAAAGCTGCGGGGGGCACCGGGAACAATCGCACTCGGAATCGGACTGCAGCAAACGTGCCCAGTGTGAAAGCCCCCTTAGTCTGAGAAGTGTGGGAAATGCGGCAAGAGATGCTGAACATGTCGGCAATGCTGACGAAGGTCGTTGCTGACTTGGAGGATCTTGCTGTGATATGTCGATCGATCACTGCCATGGAAGCAAAGTTCACTGAGATGGTTACAAGAGTCAGGGATGTTGAGAAATGGATCGATTATCTGGAGTCATCGGAGAGGGAATTATCTGCTAATCCGCTAGCGACCAAGGTGGATTTGGAGTGTGTCTGTGAGAAGTTGGAGGACATGGAGAACCGTTGCCGGCGGAATAACTTCCGTTTCATCGGAATTCCTGAGGGCGAAGAAGGACAGGATATGGTGAAATTCCTACATGGGCTCCTTCCGAATCTGCTCGACATAGCAGGCCATAAGCTGGAAATCGAGTAAGCTCACAGGGTTCCGGCTCGGAGATCCGCGGAGGGAGGCAGGCCCCGATCAATTCTGGCCAAATTTCTTGTGCAAAAAAGCATTTTCTTGTTCCCATACTTTGTGAATTCGACAAGAGAGAAACATGATCGATTCAAGGAATGCAAGAAACTTTTATATCAACGGAATATTGATATTCCGGGCCAAATTGAGAATAGATACTAAGGAGGGCAGTAAAACATTCACATGCCCACAGCAAGCGATGTTCTTCATAAAGTCAGTGGAGTGAGTAAGTCATCTTGTGGTATTCACTTTGCAGCCGAGTGGACCGGCTCACTGAATATTTGCTTGACTCTTTGAGGAAACTGAGCGCTTTTTTTTTTTGTGCTGGTTCCGCCTAGTGGATGGAGTTTATATTGCAGAGTGGCACACCTTCAGGACAGTTTTATGGATGAACCTACACGCTCTTTGTACTTATTCCTCCTATTGGCTGGAGTTTGTTTTGTGGAGTATTTCTTGCAAAGACATTGGAGTGATTAAGTAATTTGCCTGCACTCATGTTGCAGTCGAGTGGACTGGCTCACTGAACATTTGCTTGACTATTTGTGATTAACATTTTTTATTGATTCATCTATTAAACAAAGAAAAGCAAAACATATACAAACAGAATCAATATTTAACCCTCACTATTACCTCCCACCCCCAATCCCCAACAACACCCCAGTGGTCACGTAATTATAGACACACAAACAAACAAAAAAACAAAACAAAAAATATATAGTAATCACACACATCCACTACATCTCTCTCTCCACTGTCCCTCCCCAAGAGCCCTCCAAAAAAGCCAGATATTTGCCCCATTTCCCCACAAACATGTCTAAATTCCCCAGTCTTCTGGATGACCCCTCTTCAAAAGCTGCCACCCTGCCCATCTCCGAACACCACTCTAGCCAACTTCCAACCCCTTAAAATGGTCTGTCTGGCGATCATAACGCTAGTTAGGACCCAGTTTTTATGTGCTTATTCTCCATATTAATGACCGCCCCATCACCTAAAATACAGAGTTTGGGGCAACATGAAATTTGAGTGCTCAATACCTCACACATAAAACTCTGAATCTTCAACCAAAATTCTTGGATCTTAACACATCCCCAAAAGACATGGGTTGTGTCTCCATCTTCTGATTGATATCGCCAGCAGGTGGGTGTGTCTTTAAGACCAAGCCTATACAATCTAGAGGGGGTCCAATAGACTCTATGTAAAATCTTGAATTGCATAAGGAGCTCCCTTGCATCTCTAGATGCAGGCTTGATGTTATTTAGAATCCTAGCCCACACTCTCCTCCACTACCAAATTTAAATCTTTCTCCCATAATCTCTTAAGAGAAGTTGAAGTTCCGTCCCCCAGACTCTGAATTAGCAGGGAGTAATACACTGATGCCTCATGACCTTTCCCAAAAGCAGTAATCACCACTCCCAGAGTATCTGCCGCTTTAGGGGGGTGTAAACTACTCCCAAAAACAGTATAGATCAGGTGGTGCAGCTGTAAATACTTACAGAACTGAGATCTGGGAATCCCAAATTGTTGAACCAAATTTTCAAAGGATCTCAACACTCTACTCTCATACAGGTCACCGACTGTAGTAACCCCCCTCCTGATCCACTCTGACCAGCAAAAAGGGGACTTGTTGATACATAATTTGGGGTTCAGCCATATGCTCGAGGCAACATTTAAATAAATGTTTGAATTAAACACTCTGGACACTTTTGTCCATACCGAGTGCAAATGCGAGATAACGGGGTGTAACTTAACTTCTCTGGTTAGTTTAATAGAAAGGCTTTGCAATGGCAAAATAGGGGCCAGAACTTCCTGTTCAATACAAAATCAGGGAGGGGCTCTCTCAGGTGGAAGCGACCAATGAGCCAAATGTCTGAGACCAAATGTATAATAATAAAACAAAATCTTGGGTAGGCCTAGCCCACCTTTGTCAATCGGCCTATGTAACTTATTGAAATGTAATCTGGGATGTTTACCATTCCAAATGAAGGACTTAGGTATGCTATCAAATTGCTTGAAATAAAAGAGGGGGACATCTACAGGGAAAGATTGTAGCAGGTAGTTGAATTTTGGAATACAATTCATTTTAATAACATTAACTTTCCCAATCATAGACAAATGTAATGAAGCCCACCTGCCCACATCGCTCGAAAACCTTTTTATTAAGGGGTCAAAATTAACTCTAACTAAATCACACAAATTTGCTGGGAATAAAATACCCAAATACTTAATGCCCTGTTTGGGCCACTGGAAGATGCCCGGCTGAAAAGCCGTCGCTGGGCATTATGCTGTCAGAGCCAAAGTTTCGGATTTAGACCAATTGACTCTGTATCCTGAGAACATAGAAAAGGAATTAATAATTCTATGGAGGCAAGGCATAGATTTAGTGGGGTCGGAGACGAATAATAAAATATCATCTGCATAGAGCAAAAGCTTATGCGCCATACCTCCCGCAACCACCCCTGGAAAATCATCTTCCTTTCTCATCGCGGCTGCTAATGGTTCCAGGGCACGACAGAACAATCTTTATTAGCATTATTAATATCAATGGCTGAGGTAAATATTTGACCACCAACAGATTTCACTGAGGGAATGTTAGAAAAAGACTCTTTCTGCTTTATATACACTATATGGCCAAAGGTTTGTGGACACCATATGTGCTTGATGAACATTTGATTTCAAAACCTTAGGCATCAATTTCCCCCTTTGCTGTAATAACAGCTTCCACTCTTTTGGGAAGGCTTTCCACTATACTGTATGTAGTATCATGGCTGCAGGGATTTGCTCTCATTCAGACACAAGGCTATCAGTGAGGTTAAGAACTGATGTTAGTCGATGGGGCCTGACTTACAGTTGCTGTTCCAGTTCAACCCAAAAGTGATCAGTGGGGTTCAGGTCTGGGCTTTGTGCAGGCCAGTCAATTTCTTCCATGCCAGACACAGTAAACCATTTCTTTATGGACCTCACTTTGTTCACAGGGGCATTGTCATGCTAGAACAGAAAAGGGCTATCCTCAAACAGCTGCCACAAATTTGGAAGCACACAAAGTCCAAGACATTACATAAAGGAACATTAAGATTTTTTTTTTTACTGGATTTGATGGAGTAACCAAATTCGTTAATTAGAAGGGGGTGTCCACAAACTTTTGGCCATATAGTGTATCTAGCCAAAAGCTTCTCTGCTTTGTCCCCTGACTCAAAATACAACTGTCTTGCCCTGAATAGCCAAAACTCCACCTTCCGCGACAAAATAGTATTATATCTGTATTTCAGTGGGGTCAATTCTCTGAGGCCATCAGACGACATTCGGCGCTTCAGCTCTGCCTCGGCACTTTTAATATTCCCTTCCAACTCCACGAGTTCTCGTGCTTTGGATTTTTTGGTGAATGAGGCATACTGTATGATCCAACCCATAAGGACCGCCTAAGAATGAGTAAATTATCAGCAAACTATTCCTTTAAGTGCCTCCCAAGCCATGCCAACAGAGGATACTGAGGACCAGTTGGTCTCCATATAAACATTGATTTCAGCCTTTAACATTTGTTGGAATTCAGGATTTTGCAAAAGGGATACATTAAAGCTCCAACTATATGATTTTTTTTTCTCCGTATGTGTCAACACCTCTAAACTCACCAGAGCGTGATCTGAGACTAAGATGTTTCCAATTGAGCAATCCACAACAGATGAAATGAGGACTTAGATATATATATATATATATATATATATATAAATCTATTCTAGAAATTTATAGTCCCTACCAGATAGGTTCAAAAGTCTCCAAATATCTGTAAGACCAAGAATTGTACACATCCTGTGAAGCGTCAGTGTTGCTCTAGTGGGCTTACACACTTCTGCTTCATTATGATCAAGGACTGAGTCCATCAAAAGATTAAAGTCTCCTCCCAGTATTATATCATGAGGGGTGCCAGCGGCTTGCAACATCCCTTCAAGATCTATAAAAAAAAGTCCTGATCATCAGCGTTAGGTGTGTAAATATTAGCCAAAATCAGCCTTTGCCCCTGAATTTCAGCTAAAACAATAATGACTCTTCCTAATTTATCTTTAAATTAGGACTTCCCTTCTCTTACTTGAGCCAGAACTAAAGAAAAAATGTCCACCCCATATCTTCCCAAATTTTTCAGCTTCCTGCTAGGAAAGATGCATTTCTTGAAGAAACACTGTATCATATTTCTTACGTTTAAGAATGGGGTGCCCCAGCCCATTCACATTCCACGTGGAGAGAGACAATCCACTCATATTAACATTTGACATTTTGACATATAAGAAAAAATAGATTGTGTGTCAAAAATAAAAATATAAAGACCACATTTCAACATTAGTGCAACAATCAAACCCCAAACTTCCCCCCAAACCAAACAAACAGAAAAAAGAAAAATGTGCTCATTAACCCTGCGCACGACAGTGCCAACTGGTGTCCATCCCTCTAAACTCAAACAGTCCATGTACGCCTACAAGATCCCTCGTGACAGCTTTGCTGTCGGATCACTTAAGTCCGGTGTTTCTATACACATTTTGTGAGACAGAATTACACAACAGAAGATAATTTATAAAACCAACTCCAGCCAATAGGAGGCATGAGCACAAAGAACATGTAGATTCATCCACATATCTGTCCCGAAGGTGTGTTCCTCCACAAAACAAGCTCCAGCCGCTAGCGCAACCAGCACAAAAAAAAAAAAAACCTTCAGTTTCCTTGGGCAGTCAAACGAATGTTCAGTAAGCCGGCCCACTCGGCTGCTACATGAGTACAACAAATGACCTAATCACTCTAATGTCCTGCAAGAAATATTCCACAAAACAACAACCAATTGGAGGTATGAGCACAAAGAACATGCAGATTCATCCACAACACTGTCCCGAAGGAGTGTTATTCCACAAAACAAACTCAAGCCGCTAGGCGGAACCAGCACAAAAAGAAACAAAAAAGGCGCTCAGTTCCTCGGACGGTCAAGTGAATATTCATTGAGTCAGGCTCACTTGGCTGCAACGTGAGAACCACAAAATAACTTACTCCACTGACTTTATGAAGAACATCGCTTGCTGTGGGCATGTGAATGTTTTACGGCCATTCTTAACATCTATTCTCAATTTGGCCGGGAACATCAGTGCAAAAGTGACCTTCCTTTGATGTAAGAGTTTCTTGCATTCCTTGAATCGATCACGTTTCTCTCTTGTCAAATTCGCAAATTCTGGGAACAAGAAAATGAAGTGGTTCTTCCAAAAAAGCCTTCCTTTACTCCTCACTTCACATAACATGAGATGTTTATCAGATGATCTCAGAAATTTGGCCAGAATTGATCGGGGCCTGTCTCCCTCAGTGGATCGCCGAGCCGGAACTCTGTGAGCTCACTTGATTTCCAGCTTATGGCCTGTTATGTTGATCAGACTTGGAAAGAGCCCGTCCAGGAATTCCACCATATTCTGACCCTCTGCTCCCTCAGGAATTCCAAAAATTCTGACATTATTCCACCAATTACAACTCTCCAAGTCTTCCAACTTTTCCCAGACACACTCCAAATCCACCTTGGTTGCTAGCGGATTAGCAGCTAATTCCCTCTCTGATGACTCCAGATAATCAATCTGTTTCTCTACATCCGCCACTCTTGTAACCATCTCAGTGAATTTTGTCTCCATGGCAGTGATCGATTGACATATTACAGCAAGCTCCTCCAAGTCAGCAATGACCTTCGTCAGCATTGCCGACACGTTCATCAATTGTCGCAGAATTTCCTTCACCTCACCGGCCAAATCGACTCCCGGGCTTGTGGCCTGCTGCTCGGGGGCTTCAGCTTCAGCACGCAAGTGCCTTTTAATGTCTCCAGAGCCCAAGGATTTTGAATTCTTTGACATATTGTCTTCCTAGAACAGTTAAGAATCAGGGTGTATCGAATCTCACCGGTTTATGACACAAAAAATATTAAAACTAGCAAAGTGCGCAGAGCTTGCCATTCACACGTCCGAACCTCGCATGGCACCACGCGACTCCCTTTAGGTGCTTTTTTGCAAATTCCAAGTTGACTTTCATGTGTCTTGCACTGAGGAGAGGCTTCCGTTTGGCCACTCTGCCATAAAGCCCAGACCGGTGGAGTGTTGCAGTGAAGGTTGTCCTTCTGCAAGTTTCTCCCATCTCCACACATGATCTATGGAGCTCAACCAGAGTGACCATCGGGTTCTTGGTCACCTCTCTTACCAAGGCCCTTCACCCCCGATTGCTCAGTTTGGCTCTAGGAAGAGTCCTGGTTGTTCCAATTTTCTTCCATTTAAGAATTATGGAGGCCACTGTGCTTGTGGGAACCTTCAGTGCAGCCACAATTGTTTTGTAGTCTTCCCCAGATCTGTGCCTCACTGACAACTATTGCCACACAATAAATTTGCAAATGTATCAAAAATTTTTGCTATGTCATTATGTGGTATGGAGTGTATATTGATGTGAAAAAAATTATTTTAATTATATTACTTTGAAATGTGTAGTAATAGGCAGTATAAGTCTGGAGTATATATATTTCATTACAGGAGAGCATTTGGGCCTTAGCTGTGAAAGAAGAGGAAGTTCAGAGTACATTTGATACCATCAGTAAGAGCTGCGGCACTGTGGGACACCAGGTTAACACAGCTGGCATCAACAGGTCTGCAGTGATGTAAAAAAATGCGTCAATGTGTTACTGAGTAATTGTACCAGTACTACTTTTAAAGATAGCTTTCATATTTTTCACACTAGCCATGTGCATGATGATAGTGAAGAAGGCACAGTAATTTATATTTGTTATTAAAAAGGCTTTATTCTAATGTGATTGTGTGTAAACCTGATTTTGTGAATTTTAGAGATGCAGTATTATTGAGTAAACTTGAAGACATGGTGTCTGTTCTACACACCAACCTGCTGAGCTCAGTGCTCACATGTAGAGCTGCTCTACGGAGCATGCTCTAACACGGAGGAGCTGTTGTCAACATAGGTGAGCCATAGCTTCTCTATGATACAGATTCAAATTCATGCTTCATCAGCAGCTGGAAGAGTTGTGATCTCTTAATCACCTCTAGATGGCGCAAGAGCTCCAGATTTAAAAAATGCAGTATTTACATTTGTTAAATTCAGCTAGAACCTGCTTGGACTGTCTGGATTAGTCACATTTTTCTCTTGATATAATGTAATATTGTAAATTTGATTGTGTATAATTGAATAAAATCAACTACAGTTTTACAGTATATTTCAAAAGATGAGTTAGTTACAAATATTTAATTTAAAATCATTTAGACTGTGTGAACATCCTGTGGGTTTGTGACTGTTATATGAATGTTGGATGAACATTCTCTCATCATTTATTCACCCTCAAGTTTTTAGAAGAATATCTCAGCTCTGTAGGCTCATATAATGCAAGTGAATGGTGGCCAGAAATTTGAAGGTCTAAAAAGCACATAAAGGCAGCATAAAAGTAATCCATATGACTCCAGTGGTTTAATCCATGTCTTCAGAAGCAATATGATAGGTGTGGGTGAGAAACATATCAATATTTATGTCCTTTTTTTACTATTGATCTCCACTTTCACATTCTTCTTATTTTGTTTTTGTCAATTCGCATTGATCTGTTTCTAATCCACACCTATCATATCGCTTCTGAAGATTTATTTAACCACTGGAGTCGTATGGATTACTTTTATACTGCTTTAATGTGCATTTTGGACTATCAAAATGTTGGTACCCATTCACTTGCATTGTATGGACCTACAGAGCTGAGAAATTCCTCTAAAAATCTTTATGTTCTGCTGAAGAAAGTAAGTTATACACATCTGGGATGGCATGAGGGTGAGTAAATGATGAGAGAATTTTCACTTTTGGGTGAACTATCCCTTTAATGTCCTGTTTCCTCAGGCTCTGTGGTGGGTGTGAAGGGTAATGCTGGTCAGTATGTGTACAGTGCCAGTAAAGCAGGACTGGAGGGATTCACACACTGTCTGTCTAAGGAAGTTGCTACCCGAAATATACACGAGTCAGTTTAGTGGCTCCAAGTTTGTTGCCCTCTTTTTTTCCTTCACTGCTCTTACTCTCTCATGCCTAACCTGTATGTTTTCTGCCATATGAGTACAGATTATCACTCTCATTCTGCCCTCTCTACAACCTCTCCTCTGGACATTCAGGATTCATTCAGATGGATATGACGGCAGGGCTGGAGAAGGATGAAGCAGTGAGAATTCCACTCAGTCATTTTGGGGAGACTGCAGAGGTGGCCCAGGCTGTTCTTCTCTTCCTGGAGTCACCTTATATAACAGGACAGATTCTGCAAGTGGATGGAGGACTGCAGCTGGCCATGTAATGAGTCTTGGGCCACGTCCACACGTGAATTCGGTTGAATGACAACGCATTGATGGCTCTCATCTGCACTGGAACAGTTTTCCTTCACCAAAAACTGAGACTCCTTTGAGTTCTTTCTCTCTCTCGTTCTCACACTCACAGCATTTTATAAGAGTAGTGTGGGGCCCAGCTGCATTGGATTAAGGGAGATTCAGGTTATATTTAGCTCACTGGAGTAAGGTTATGGCTTCATGTTCCATACTTGGGATGACAGAGGTCACAGGTCAATGTGTGAAGAATATAATTCACTTTGATGTCAGTTATATTCTGCATTTACATCAGCAATGCACTGGTGCCCTTACAGATGAGCTAAACCCCAAAGGGCAATCCAGATTAATCAAAAAAATGTCATGGATTTACCATTAACCATATTCTGTTTAGAGAAAAATAACTTAGATACACAAGTAAAATCTGACCTTCTCACCATCATGAAAAGCTTGTTTAGCCTAAATGATAAAAGTTCCTGCCAAGAGCAGTTGGACACAACCCAGACTTCGTACTTCCAGAGATGTTTATTTATGTTACTATTCATATATCAAAACAGAATAAGAACAGTCCGTATACAGGCACAGGTTGGCTTGGAAAACAGAAAATAAATGCAGAATAAGAGCATCCCAATATCTTTTATTTCAAGGATAAAACAGCTGTCTAAGAAAGAACATATGTAATCACAGGCTTATACGTATGCATTTCTGTGTTATGTGTATATACGCTGCAAATATCAGTGTGTGTGTGTGTGTGTGTGTGTGTGTGTGTGTGTGTGTGTGTGTGTGTGTGAGAGATGATGGCTTAGTTATTGAATTACCCCAAAAATTATTTTACACTAAATTTAAAATAATAAAATTCTCTCATTTACTCACCCTCAAGCCATGTGCATGACTTACTTTTTTCTGCAGAACACAAAGATTTTTAGAAGAATATTTCAGCTCTGTAGGTCCTCACATGCAAGTGAATGGTGACCAGAACTTTGAATCTCCAAAAATCACAAAGACATTATAAAAGTAATCCATACCATTCCAGTGGTTAAATCCATATCTTCAGAAGCGATATGATGGGTGTGGGTGAAAAGCAGGTCAATGCTTAAGTCCTTTTTTAATATCAATTCTCCTTTGACAAGTAGGTGGTGATATGCACAAAGAATGCAAATCGACAAAAATAAAAGAACGTGAAAGTGGACATTTATAGTAAAAAAGGACTTCAATATTGATCCGTTTCTCACCCACACCAATCATGTTGCTTCTGAAGACATGGATTTAACCACTAGAGTTGTATGGATTACATTTATGCTGCCTTTGTGTGCTTTTTGGAGCTTCAAAGTTCTGGCCACAATTCACCTGAATTGTATGGCCTTGCAGAGCAGAGATACTCTTCTAAAAATCTTAATTTGTGTTCTGCAGAAGAAAGAAAGTCATATACATCTGGTATGGTCTGAGGGCAAGTCAATGATGAGAGACATTCAGTTTTTGGGTGAACTATCCCTTTAATGATTAGAGGAAATGTTGTGGAAACAATTACTGGAAGTGTATGTGAATGAGACGCAGAAAATACTGGTTCTATTACTTTTCTATAAGGAATTCGTCAAAATGTAAATGCTTAAAAAGAGATAGTTCATTATGATGAGGGTGTGCAAATGGGTGAACTATTCCTTTATCAAATCTTTGCCATCAATATCACATTTTGCATGCAAGTTCTTGCATGTTTCTGTAATTCCAAACCTGAAAACTGCAACCACCTGTCAAAGCGTTACCATCTATTCATTCCATGCATGACCATAATCATTAAAATCATTTTGAATCAATCATAATTGTATAAACGTCTTATCTTCATCCATACCAGCAGTTCCTCCTCCACTGCACAGCCCATAAACCTGTTTCCTGTACTTCCATCATAGGCATTTCTCATCACTCTCACTTCCATGGAAACACAACATTTGTATTCATCAAAACCTGTCAGTCAGCCAAAACTCTTTCCAATTTCATTACTCATGTTAACGACATATCAGTCTCCGCTTTTAATCTCTCCTAAAAACTAACAAAAGATGGGGTGGGACAAGATCATTAAGGCCCGGCCTTGTGCAACATCTCTAGACTTGTGCTGAGATCCAGACACCGCTCATCTCAATAGCAGTGTGCATCTGTCAATACTGCGGTTGACAGAAAAGCAGCAGATTGTTATCTGGGACCTCTTTTGTCATTGTAAGGACGCTGAGGCTCCAGGGACGATCAGGTCTCTGCAGCTTTAGGTGTGTCCTTGACTTTTCCCCACCTCTTCAAAGCCCTGTCACCCACTTCCAGAGAACCACCCCAAAAAGTTTTATTTCCTGTGCTGGAGAGGAAAATATTTCCTCCAGCGATTCATAAATATATCTAAAGGCATTATAACTAAATACATAAAAAGTGTTACATGTTGGCACTGTAGTAACATGCATAGCTAGATGCTATTTTTTATTTTATTTTTAAAGATATTCTAGGCACTTGTGAAAAAATTAAGAGATGACAAAAAGGTGATCATCGGTATACTACCTCCTTCCTCAAAGCATGTGCAGTTGTGTGTGTATTTGTATCTGATAGCAGATATGGGTATGATAAGTGCGCCAGCATACCATTAAGTCTGTTTACAAGCAGGATATGAACTCACAACCACCCAAATCCCTTCCCCTCAGAAAACATGACAAAAGTATAGTGAATGGTCTATTTTTCTGATCTTAAAAATCATGAATCAGACTCTGAAGAAATGCTGACCAACTTGCTCCCTTCCCTTCAGTCTGACTGAATGAATGGCTGTTAATCGTTCATTCGATCACTTTTCTCTGCTCATCCAACCCTATTAAGAGGTTCGTGCTGGGAAATGGGTGAGAATTATTGAGTACACTGGATATTGCCGATGCAATCGAGGGATAGTCTCCATGCTAGTCTCTACAGGTCATCACTCTCCACTAGGGCACCGGGAAGAAGAGGGTTGGAATCTGGGAAAAAGGCCGCCTTCACATCCAGACCCCGTTCCGTCAGAGCGGCGTAGCGGCTCGCTGATGGGCGGACTTTCTTGGGCTTCGGGGTGTGAGTCTGCTGCCACTGGGCTGAGGAAAGGAAAAGATGAGGAAGAACAAGCTTTCTCAGTTACAAGAAATCACAGGCTGCAATACTGATTGCAGTCTAGATAATGAGTAAATTCATTTTAAACATCTTATTCATTGAATACATGCAATCCAGCAAAACCAGGCACTAAATGCACTGAAATGGCGCTGCACCATGATACTGAAATTGTCACTAGCTGGGTTTCCATCCACATATTTATGCAAATTTTGGGAGATCGCATGAAAAAATGACATTCGACTTTGCCTTAACAAGCCATGTGAATACATAATTTTTTTTATAGAATATCATCAAGCTCTGGTTATTCTGAAATGCCAAAGCCTGTCATCAAAATGGCTACTATCTCCTCCCAGAATTGTCTGACACACTTTGCTCCCATCCAGCATTAGGCAAATTAGGCTTATCATAGAATGTGCTTTATTCACAAAATTTAGCACTTTTTGGTTGTAGCAATCAATGTAGCACCATGAACGGCCACGGAAAGCTGGCAGTAAATGGCATTTTAATAAAAAGAAATGTTTGTGTACATTCTCTATTGATAATAGCAGCAGTCATTCATCAAATGATGCTCAAGCGATGGTGAATAGTGTTTATTACCATGGCATATAACCAGATGAGCAATGCAGTAAAGTGCACTTTTGGCATTCTAAAGAGCCGTGATTAGCAATGCTGTACAGTCGCAGCAAAGCATGCCAGACCACTATAGTGTGCTTTTTGGGTGTTTTTGTGCAGTTACCCGATTTGCATAATTTATTTTGTGAACTGGGTACTAAAACAATGCAGACAGAGTGTGCAATTAAACAACGCTATCAATGGATGCAATTTATTCTTAGTAAATTCCCCCACAGACTGTTGCTCCTCATAGTTAAAAATTTTCAACTAAATGGAGACTTTCTTGTATGGCTTGGAATGTTCTCTTTCATTCCAGACTGTTAGCATTTGGCCATCATTATGGTGCAACTGAGATTATGACTGTGATTAAAAACACTTACGTAAGACTCCAGTACAAAAACTGCCAAACCATTGTTGGTTTAAACTTAGGTAATGCACCCATAGTGTTTAACATGTTGTTGATGGCAAACACACAGTACTGGCTGATGGGATTATTAAAGAAACACCACTGGACGAAGGAAGGAAGAGTGCTTTTAATGGATTAAATACTGATTTATTCCTCATCTGACTCAATTTATGAAAGCCTAATCGCACATTGCTCAGATATTCATGGTTTAGTGTAGTTTGGACCTTTGCTAATCATAACCCCTCTTCCTTGATACACTTACCATTTAATAAGGTATATTTCCACAATGTGTTCGACTCACCATGCACATCAAGACGTGCTGTACTTGAGATAATGCCAGCTTCATTCTTTGCTGAAACTGTGTACCAGCCTGCGTCCTCCTTCAGAGCAGGCTGGATGATCATACAGAGGTAACCAAAGTTATCCTGGTGCATGCTGCGAAACAGAATTTCACACGCATCAGAATGACACATCAGCAACGTAGTATTCCTTCAAACAGGATTTCTATAAAATGAGAAGCATTCATGGTAAACAACACAAAAACACAAACATAGCACTTTGATTTTAATCCACGAGTAAACCGCATCCACAAATAGTCATATTGCAAACTTTATAACATTTACAGTGGCTAACAGCTCTTGTCTCTCTGAGGTGGCATAGACGGTATCGCCTGTGGTGGGGTTACTGTGTGTGTGTGTGTGTGTGAGAGAGAGATTCTTTTACAAGGCCTTTTTGTCACCGTTTGTGTACATACATGGTTGCAGCCACCCTTGAGCTGCCATATACAGTATAGATGTAGGGTGCACACTAAGTGAATTGTGAAGGTGTGGCTGACAAAGAGAGACCAAGATTTGACTCAAGATTTAGAAAAATCCTACTTTAATGCAGCCCAACTATGAGGTCAATAGTATTCAAAAGTTGATCTTATTACTTCTAAAAAGAAAAGAAACTCATCTTTGTATAGATTATGCATTTAATTTCCTACAACAATAAACACTGACACAGAAATATAAATGTTGTACTCTGTGGCACCCAACGGTCTGCAATTTTAAGATTCAGTTAAAATTAGAGGTCGACCGTTAGTGGATTTTGCCAATACCGATAACTAAGGTTTCGGAAAGTTTGATTACCGATTAATTTTTCTTCAAAACCTATTTATAGAATGTTAAAACGATTTTGTTTTTCCTTACTATAATGGGCACAGACATGGTGGCTAAAAGCATCCAAAAATAATCCAATCCCAAAAGCAGTTTATTATGCAACCAAAATCCCTAGAATATCCAGAAAAAAAAAGATTTGGTGCATAACGCTGGACTTTTTAATATAAACAAGTCCGAAATACACCGAAGGACTCTTATTTTGAAATAAGACTTCATTACAATGCTCGATATATAATTATTTACCAAATTAAGCTTTTTATGCCTATATATTCATCAGATGAAGAGTTTTATATGTGTGTTTCACCTAATGAGGTTTATTTATAAAGGAATAAAAAAAAAAAAAAAAAAAAAAAAAAGTGAAAAAATTAATCTGCAACTATTGGCATAGATTTTTGCCGATAACCGATAGTGTCAA